>NC_060143.1:486564003-486867033 GCF_021461385.2 Schistocerca piceifrons | reverse complement strand
CCAAGGCACAGTTGGTCTAGACTGTCCCACTCCTCAACTGCGATTCGGCGTAGATCCCTTAGAGTGGTTGGTGGGTCATGTCATCCTTAAACAGCCCTTTTGAATCCATCCCAGGCATGTTTGATAGGGTTCGTGTCTGAAGAACACGCTGGCCACTCTAGTTGAGGGATCCCATTATCCTGAAGGAAGTCATTCACAGGATGTGCACGATGGGGGCGCGATATGGTTGCACTATAGTGCCGCGGAATAGTAAAGAGTTGGAAACGTCGAATATTGTCAAAGTTTCGTTGCCTATATCGAGAGAGGCAGTTAGTTAGCCAAGAGCTTAGAGGATTGCACATATATCGGAATGTGTAGTCACGCAGGGCCAATGGCCTGGTTACGCACAACAGGCGAGAGAGAATTGCTTAGCATGTGGGTTTGTGTTAGTCGGAGACTTTCGTAGAGTGCAAGACAGAGGTATAGGGTCAGCGGTACTGCATTTCACAACTTCGCTTAAGTCTGCCGTAACAACATGTAACTCTGTCGCAAGAACACCTAAGGGGCGAGTACGACAGATGAATCAGCAGCATAAGTGGAACGAAAGCGGTAACTACAAACGAGCATGACGTCAGGACGTAGCTCGTGCTTCCTTTAAATATGCCAGCTTTGATAGCAACAAGGCACTCACACTCGCAGTTAGACTTGCAGTTAGATGTGTACTGGGTCGCTGCGTAGCGCTCAGCTCGGTGATCGACATGTTAATCCTTATTAAGGGATGTTGCAGTAAGGGCGGCCCATCCAGCAGCAGACGTGAGGGGACAGTACCAGCTATGGACCTCTCTGCTGCCACTGTCAATCATCAACCCAGGATTAGCAGACATCGCGGCAGACTCGCTCGCCGCCAATGCTGACCACCTCAGTGAGCCGTCGTCGAGATCGTGCGGGGCCTAGGCCCTGTGCATCCGCCGTCACAACCAGGTGAGCCGATGACGCTGGGAGACTGCAGCTCGTTCCGCCCGTCCACCGCGGACGATCCACCAGGAGGAGCAGGAAAGAAGACGGGGTGGGATAGAGTACACTCCAAACTACGCCTCTCGCCTCGCGTCGGGACTCCAACCCAGAGCCACCCACTCGCAGCAGCTTGCTGTCCGCAGCCGAGCAGACCGCCTAGCCGGGCGCCGCCAGCCACGCGCGGCCAAAGTAAGGACATTCCTCCGCTACGTCACAGCACGCGGTGCTGCGCTAGCAAGACTGTGCGGCCTGGATCTGGTGTCATCGCTACGAGTCAGCGACGACTCGGGGAAGGTCATTGATATCACCAGGCTACATTGTACTCGGCAGGAATAAAGTTGTTATGAACTAATAATGTTTCTTTGACGTTTCTGACGCTTCTACAGCCATTCCCTAGCATCCTGACAACTGGAGAGGTCACCGCTCGGCCATCCAGTCCACCGTAGGCGACTGAGACCACCGGGGCGCCTACAGATTTGGTGTCAGAAGTGGTCGCGCCCACTACCTACAGATTTGGTGTCAGAAGTGGTCACGCCCACCGCCAACAGATTTGGTGTCAGAAGTGGTCACGCCCACTGCCTACAGATTTGGTGTCAGAAGTGGTCGCGCCCACTGCCTACAGATTTGGCGTCAGAAGTGGTCGCGCCCACTGCCTACAGATTTGGCGTCAGAAGTGGTCACGCCCACTGCCTACAGATTTGGTGTCAGAAGTGGTCGCGCCCACTGCCTACAGATTTGGTGTCAGAAGTGGTCGCGCCCACTGCCTACAGATTTGGTGTCAGAAGTGGTCGCGCCCACCGCCAACAGATTTGGTGTCAGAAGCGGTCATGCTCACTGCCTACAGATTTGGTGTCAGAAGTGGTCGCGCCAACCGCCAACAGATTTGGTGTCAGAAGTGGTTACGCCCACTGCCTACAGATTTGGTGTCAGAAGTGGTCGCGCCCACTGCCTACAGATTTGGTGTCAGAAGTGGTCACGCCCACTGCCTACAGATTTGGTGTCAGAAGTGGTCACGCGCACTGCCTACAGATTTGGCGTCAGAAGTGGTCGCGCCCACTGCCTACAGATTTGGTGTCAGAAGTGGTCGCGCCCACTGCCTACAGATTTGGTGTCAGAAGTGGTCACGCCCATCGCCAACAGATTTGGTGTCAGAAGTGGTCACGCCCACTGCCTACAGATTTGGTGTCAGAAGTGGTCGCGCCCACCGCCAACAGATTTGGTGTCAAGAGTGGTCGCGCCCACAGCTTACAGATTTGGTGTCAGAAGTCCTCGCGCCCACCGCCTACAGATTTGTTTTAGTGGTAAGTGCTCGAGGCTATTTTTGTTAATAACTATTGATTCATGTTCTTTGTTGGGAGTGCACTTTGTGAGAGCTGCGGAAACAGCAGGTTTATCTGAGATTAGGGGAAAAAGTTGGGAAACGTACTTTGTACCATTCAGATCTACTGTGTGTAATGTAATGGGGCATGGGGAGCCATGCACGAAGTTTGTACCAGTAGAATGTTCAATTTGTAAACGGTTTGGTCACGCAGCGCACAATTGTTGAGAGTGTCGCTGGGCAATAACAAGGCGGAAGGATTAATTTTGTTTGCTTGTGAATTGTGAGTCTTGTTTGTCTTCTTGTGTGTAGTGCTCAACTGTGACAAAGGAGTTGAGTAGCTACTGTAGTTATTGTTCTGAGGAGTAAATACAGTATAGAGTAAGTTGTTGTTAATTTGCACAAATCATGCCGGAAACAAGATCCGTTTGTACTGAAGCGAGTATAGCTGCTCTGACGGAGCAAGTCTCAAAATTGTTAGAAGAGAATGCGCAGCATAAGTTACATTATGTAGAATTAATGACGCAAATGGAGACCTTGCTTTTGGCGCAAGAGTCACAAACTGGTTCAAGTGAGTGCAAGTCAGTAGCAATGTCCAACCTTGCAATGTATCCTTCAGTAGCTAACCTGATCACGCCTTTCTCAGCTAAAACATCAGAGGATGTCACAGCGTTCATTAAAGATGTTTTGGCAACAGCTGCAATGAGCAATTGGTCGGACGTAACTACGTTACGTATGGCAAATTTGCGACTTGCAGGGGAAGCCAAGACGTTCGTGATGTACCATGAGACGCTTAGTAAGGCGAGCACGTTTGAAGAATTGGCAGATGGGTTACGACAAAGATATCGTAAGCAGAATAGTGGAAGATTTTTTAGGGAGAAGTTAGCTAATTTGATGCAGAAGGTCAATGAGACGGTGGAGTCTTTTTCAGATACGGAAAATTAATTCGCAGACCTATGAATTAACGGGTAATCCTGGTGTGGGTCGTGTATTACTACGAGAGGCAGAAAACAGAGTCCTCGATGTATTCCTCAGGGGAATTCCTGCAGAATTTTCTCGTAGGGGTAGGATGAAGAATCCTGGGGATTTCGCTGCAGCACTACGTATTGCAACGCATCTGTAGGAGATAGACATTGCAACAAGGGTTCGCAATGATAAACGCATCTTTGCATCGGAGAGGAATTATTACCGTTGTGGGAGGAAAGGTCACGTGAAGGCTCAATGCAGACAGCCGCAGTGCTGTGCTTGTAAACGCTACGGTCACAAGGCGAATGAGTGTCATAGTAAGCAGAATGGTAACGGGAAGAAACAGGAAAAAAACGTTAAACGGGAACGGGAGTGTTTCGTCCATCGGAAGACATTCCCGGTAAGCAGAAGTACGGTGAAAACTAGTACAGAGACGGATTGTTGCTTGATGGGTGTTCTAGGCAATAAAAGATGTAAGTTTTTGATTGATACAGGGGCACATGTATCTGTTGCTAGTCTAGACCCTGTGGGTAGGAGAAGACTAGGAACTCCTAGGTATAGATTACGTGGAGTAGGGAATAATAAGTTGCAATCATTGGGTACAACACAGATCGTTTTCAAGATTGGGACTGTAGAGTTCGGAGAGCAAATGGAAGTGTTGCCAACTGTACGACAAGGGTATTCTGTGATTCTCGGACTGGACTTCCTCGATAAACACCATGCTAAAATTAATCTTTCACAGCGTACTGTTGAACTTAGTGGAAACTTGTTTTCAATGAGTACAACAGCTGCAAATGTTCTACGTCGCGAGGTGCATCCGCTGCTAAGATGTCACCAATTGAACCGCGTACAAGGGCATTAAAGATGGTTACGCATGTCAAAGTGCCTTCGGGTACAGGGAAGTTAGTTTGGTTGTCAGTAGGTGCCGATGTACCACAGCAGAGACTATGTGTGGTGGAGCCACTGCAGAGCAATGAAGCATTGGATGAAATGCATTGTTTTATTAGGAGGAGCGTTGCGCGCGTAACGGATATAAATGGGGAACTGATGATTCCGGTCAGTGTAGATAATTTTGAGGCAGATGAAGTGGATCTCTCAAAGGGTTTAATGGTAGCAAGTTTGGAAATACTCGACGATGAGGATATAGGTGAATCCCAAGGTGATTATAATGTCAAGCAAACCGTCAAGGCATCTGTACTACGTGATAAGATTCGGCATTTGGAGAACGGTGATCGGAAAGCTATGGAAGCTTTGTTATTAGAGTATTTAGATTTGTTTAATTCAGACGGTCCATTACCAGCAACTCCTATTACACAGCACCGTATACCGACTGGCGATAGTCCGCCGGCCTATAGAATACCATACAGGATAGCGAAACACCTACAACCACTAGTGGAAGAATTTATTAATCAACAACTAAGAGACGGTATTATAGACGACAGTGAAAGCCCGTGGTCTGCCAACATAGTGGTAGTTCCTAAGAAGTCATTAGCCGGTAGTAAAAAGTATAGGTTTTGTTGTGACTATCGTTTTTTGAACGCACGAACTGTAACATTTGCGTATCCAATACCGAACATCACGGAAACATTGGATAACCTAGGTCGGTGTAAATATTTTTCGACACTAGATCTAAAGAGTGGGTACCATCAGATAGAAGTAAGTCCTGAGGATAGACTGAAGACGGCCTTTACAACAAGCCTTGGTTACTTTCAGTATCGCAGAATGCCATTTGGGTTGAAAAACGCTCCTTCTACTTTCCAGCGCCTGTTAGATGGTGTGCTTCGGGGACTGAAACCGAAGATTGCTATGGTATACCTCGATGATATTGTTACTTTTTCGCGTAATATAGAAGAGCATGTGGAACGACTGAACGAAGTATTTAGTACGCTAAGAGCGGCAAATCTGACGTTTAATGTCGAGAAATGTCAGTTTGCTCAGACGCAAGTGACTTATCTTGGGCATATTATCAGTCAGGATGGGTTAAGAACGGACCCTCTTCTAACGTCGGCTCTGCGTGATTTTCCAGTACCACAGACCACTAAACAAGTTCAGCAATATGTCGGTTTATGTAATTACTACAGACGATATGTAAAGAGATTCGCGGAAATTGCACATTCATTAACGAGATTGTTAAAGAAAGGTGTTAAGTTTGAATGGACAGTACAGTGTCAGGAGGCATTCGAGAAGCTCAAACAGATACTAACATCAGACCCAGTGTTGATACTTCCTTATTTCGAACAAGAGTTCATACTATCTTGTGATGCTAGTAACATTGCTGTCGGTTGTATTCTTTCTCAGAGGGTTAATGGACAGGAACATCCAGAGGCTTATGCTTCCAAGCAACTGAATAAGGCAGAGAAGAATTATTCAACTACAGAGAAAGAAATGTCAGCAGTTATTTACGGTATCTCGTATTTTCGCTGTTATTTATATGGGCGTAAGTTCAAGGTGATTACAGATCACGCAGCATTGAAGTGGTTGTTGGGGTTGAAAGATCCTTCGAGTCGTTTAACGAGATGGGCACTGAAACTGAGTGAATTTGACTACAAGGTATTCACAAACCAGGGGTAAAACATACGAATGCAGATGCACTTAGTAGAAAAATAGCAGCTGTACAAGTTGTGGGCATAAGTGAGAAGGAGTGGATAAAGGCGCAAGCCACTGACGGAGAGTGTCAATTGTTCCGAACGCAACCACAGTTTGAAATGCAGGATGGGTTGCTTTGCAGGAAGACGAAGTGCGGACTACGAGTCGTAGTACCGGAGTCGCTGAGGGAAGAAGTGTTGAAACAAGCACACGACCATGTATTGTCGGGTCATTGTGGCAAAAGAACGACTGATAGACGGGTAGCTGAAAGGTTTTGGTGGAAGACACTTCGCAGTGATGTAGAGCGGTATGTGCAAAATTGTATACCATGTGCGCAGAGAGCAGATTGAAGTCATCAGAAAATTCAGTTACAGAGACTACCTGAAGCGGATCGTCCGTTCGCATTCATAGGATTAGACGTAATAGGGGCATTTAAAAAGATCCATGCGGGTAATCGATACGTATTAACAATATTAGATAATTTTTCCCGATACCTGGTAATGGTAGCTATTCCAGATCAGAAGGCAAGCACTGCTGCGCAAGCCTTAGTAAATAACTGGTTGCTGAAGTATTGTGTGCCTGATACTATAATTACAGATCAGGGTAGTAACTTTATGTCGGAGCTGATGAAGCAGTTATCCCGTTTATTGAATGTTAAGAAATTGCGGACAAGCCCATTTCATCCTCAGCCGAATGGACGAACAGAACGGGTTCATAGGACGTTAGTTAAGATGATTAGTCATTACGTGAATTCAGAACACACGGATTGGGACGTGTATTTAAATCTGTTGACAAGCGCATATAACGCGAAAGTTCATACAGGAACGGGGCTCTCTCCGTATGTGGTAATTTATGGTCGGAAAATGCCATCACCATTTGATGTGCTCAAACCTAAGGTAGGTGCACAGGATGAGTCAGCGAAGAATTTCGCCAAGAAATTGAGAGAGATTTGGCAAAGGGTACGGCGTGCTAATACTAAAGCTTTGGAGGAACAGGAGAGTATTTGGCAAAGAACAGGTAAACTGCGGCAATACAGAATTGATCAGTGGGTATTGTTGGCTAATCCTTATGCTCCGAAGGGTAAAACGAAGAAGTTTTTGACGAAATATTCTGGACCGTATCAGGTAAATGAAACAGTGTCTCCAGCGAACGTAAAGTTGCAGTTACCAACCAAGTTGTCATTAGTTCATGTGAGTAGGATTAACCGTTTAAGGGCACAGTGGATGCGTTACCGCAGATTCCTCTGGCAGTAACAAAGGGTGTGAGTGTACCGAAGCTAAAAGAACAGCAGAGGAACGTTCCTTACGCACTTAAGTCTAGGGATAAGTAGATTAAGTGTCCTCGGGGAGGAACATGTATTTATTGTTATTAGGTAATAGGGTATGTGTAGTTTTTACTTGTCATTTGTGTGTTGTAGACGTGGTAAGGAATGGAGCGATTGACATGGCTTCCTTTTCCTTCAGGTGCCGTGCCAGGATGTGGCCCGGGAAACTTTTTGTCAGTCTGGTACTGCTACACTGTTGCAGAGGAGAGGTGGTGCAAGTGCAAACTCGTGAAGTGTTGTTAGTGTCAAGACGGAGGAGTGCTCATGTGGTAATGTCTAAAAAAGATTTGACAGACTGTTTCAGGGGAAGTGTTTTATTTGTCCAGCAAAGGAGTGGCAACCCACAATCATTCGTGTGAGATGCAGTTGTTCTTGGGAAATATGAGAACTTTAGAATGCGAAAAGAAGGTGTTACTTCCGAGACCGAAATTTCAGAAAGTTGAGGAGCATTGGATTTACTCTGTGTTCGAACTAGAGACCGTAGTTGCCACTTGTTACAGAAATGGTAGATTGACAGATATATAAAAGCTTGAATTGCAGGGCAGTGGATTATTGATTAATGGTACTAGATGTGAAATAGTGGGGAAGCATTTTCACCTACCAGCTACTTTCACGGGTACAACAATGATTAACGTGACACAGCCTATCTTGTATTATTCAGAGGAACCGCCACACATATTGCCTCGCCAGAACCTAACGTTTATTAACGAGTCCTTCGATCCCACATTGCTACAATGTTTAGATAGCCTGATTATCTCAGAAAAGAGCAGATCTTAGTTAATCAACTACTGCAGCACGTGCAGCAATATCGGGAGAAACGTAAGCAAAACACAATTATATTTGGTGTGTCAACGACTACCATAATCTTAGTTCTAGTGTTTGTTTGTGCAACTTACTTTTGAATACGGAAAAAGATGTCTCGTTCTGAAATAACAACCGTACATCAAATACCGATGGGATGGATCGGGAATAGTGGAACGTAATACAAATATATAACCAATGATAAGATTGGATCAGTATGAAGTGTAAATAGATTATTAGCAGCTAAGAAAAGCTTTACAGTGTTGAAGGAGTAGTAGTAAGATACCTGTAGAGTATAAGGAAGTATGGCGTGCACAACCAGTAAGTCAAGAATTGTAAAATTTGGGAAGAATTTTCTTAAAGGAGGGGGATGTGTAGTGTTGCGGAATAGTAAAGAGTTGGAAACGTGGAATATTGTCAAAGTTTCGTTGCCTGTGCCGAGAGCCAGAGGCAGTAAGTTAGCCATGAGCTTAGAGGATTGCACATATATCGGAATGTGTCGTCACGCAGGGGCAATGGCCTGGTTACGCACAACAGGCGAGAGAGAATTGCTTAGCATGTGGGTTTGTGTTAGACGGAGACTTTCGTAGAGTGCAAGACAGAGGTATAGCGTCAGCGGACTGCATTTCACTACTTCGCTTAAGTCTGCCGTAACAACACGCAACTCTGTCGCAAGAACACCTAAGGGGCGAGTACGACAGATGAATCAGCAGTATAAGTGGAACGGATGCGGTCACTACAAACGAGCATGACGTCAGGACGTTGCTCGTGCTTCCATTCAATACGCAAGCTTTGATAGCAACAGTAAGGGCGGCCCATCCAGCAGCAGACGTGAGGGGACAGTACCGGCTCTGCTCCTCTCTGCTGCCGCTCTCAATCATCAACCCAGGATTAGCAGACATCGCAGCAGACTCGCTCGCCGCCAATGCTGACCACATCAGTGAGCCGTCGTCGAGATCGTGCGGGGCCTAGGCCCTGTGCATCCGCCGACGACGCTGGGGGACTGCAGCCCGTTCCGCCCGTCCACCACGGGCGATCCACCAAGCCACATTGTACTCGGCAGGAATAAAGTTGTTATGAACTAATAATATTTCTGTGGCGTTTCTGACGCTTCTACAGCCATTTCCTAGCATCCTGACAACTGGAGAGGTCACCGCCCGGCCATCCAGTCCACCGTAGGCAACCGGGACCACCGGGCCGCCTACAGCACTATCTGTCAGAGGAAGGCATTCACAGCCTTTACGGCGTCTTCCACGACCACCAGCGGCGTACGTCGGCCCCACATAATTCCACCCAAAAGCAGGAGGGAACCTTCGCCTTGCTGTAGTCACTGGACGGTGTGTATAAGGCGTTCAGTCCGACCTGGTTGCCCCCAAACAACGATTGTCTGGTTGAATGAATATGCATTACTCAACGGTGAAGAGAACGTGATGCAGTCCTGAGTGGTCCTTTCGGCATGTTGATTGGCCCATCTGTACTGCACTGCATGGTGTCGTGGTTGCAAAGATGGACCACACTATGGACGTCGGGAGTGAAGTTGCGCATCATGCAGCCTATTGCGCGGCTGCACGAAGAGCATTATTCAACATGGTGGCGTTGCTGTCAGGGTTCCTCCGAGCTATAATATGTAGGTAATGGTCATCCACTGCAGTAGTAGCCCTTGGGCAGCCTGAGCGAAGCATGTCATCGACTGATCCTGTCTCTCTATACCTCCTCCATGACCGAGGAACATCGCTTAGGATCACTCCGAGACGCCTGGACATTTCCCTTGTTGAGAGTCCTTCCTTGCACAAGGTTACAATGCGGACGCCATCAAATTGCGGTATTGACATTCTAGGCATGGTTGAACAACAGACAACATCAGCCATGTACCTCCTTCCTGGTGGAATGACTAGAACTGATCGGCTGTCGGACCCCCTCCGCCTAATAGGCGCTGCTCATGCATGGTTGTTTACATCTTTGGGCGGGTTTAGTGACATCTCTGAACAGTCAGAGGGACTGTGTCTGTGATACAATATTCACAGTCAACGGGTATCTTCAGGAGTTCTGGGAACTGGGGTGATGCAAATCATTTCTTGATGTGTGTATTCTTGTAGGTCCATTCAGACACATATGTGGATACTTTTTACGAAATGGATGAGTTAGTAGTAAAGAAGTAATAAATTAAAATGTCATGCTTCATATGGCAGTATTACTGTATGAACAGTGAAAATGTAGTCTTTTCCTTTCATCATTTTGTGGGGACTGTTAACGAAGTAAAACTAAGTAAATGCTTGAAATTATTTGATAAGTTTGTTGCAAGTTACAACCTGTTCTCATTCTGAAATACTCAATGACTTAAACAAGAGTATTCGCACGTCGTTTCCTTTTTCACCGCCACCTCAACCTCTTTGACAGGCAGGTGGCTCTTACCCCCAGAGCGATTCCTTCCAGACAATAAGTGATATATGTAACAAGTTTGGATGAAATGGGCCCAGTGGTTTAGGAGGAGATGTGGAACATGCTTACATACAAATATAGAGTGAATAAAACATACTGCACTTGGTGGCCGACTTGCAGTACCTCCTCCAGTTCAACTGTAAAGCGTTTCTAGCAAAAATTAGTACGACCAATAGGTTTCATAGAAACGCGAGTCAGAAAACGAGGCTATGGCAACGCTAGCAACCTGGCCAAGAACACGTAGCATGAATTCTGCGCCGTGCCATAACTGTCCCATTAGCTCAGGCACATGAGGAAATGCTGTACGGAACGATATGCAGGCTCGCTGATGTTCGAGTTACGTCCGCGCAGAACTTTCCTTTTCAGTTAACGCATCACACTATCCAATTTACACCTCCATAGTGCAATATCTTGTGTACTTCTTTACGTAACCATTAAGAGGCCGGCCGGAGTGGCCGAGCGGTTGTAGGCGCTACAGCCTGAAACCACGCGACTGCTATGGTCACAGGTTCGAATCCTGCCTCGGGCATGGATGTGTGTGATGTCCTTAGGTTAGTTAGGTTTAAGTAGTTCTAAGTTCTAGGGGGCTGATAACCTCAGATGTTAGGTCCCATAGTAGTCAGAGCCATTTGAATCATTTATCAGGTCGTGTACATCCATGGGTGGAGTACTGTAAACGTATAGCCTTAAGTGTCCTCACGAGTAAAAATTTAATAGATTGAGGTCTAGAGAACGCCGAGGCTAGAACATTGGACGTCCACGGCTAGCCTGTATCCCAGGAAACGCTTTAAATAGTTACGCACATTCATGCCAGTGTGTGGCGTTGCACTGTATGGTTTCAGCTGTCACCGAACACCATGCGATCTTTTTCTAATGCTTCAGGCTAAGTTCGGCATAGAACAGTCCGTTACAGGGGCGCATTCAACTTATTCGACAATAGCTAAGTGCTCGGAAGACCTCCTCCCAGGTTCAAGTGCACAGGTTTTTGCCAAGGTACCTGAAAGCCGCGTTCACTGGTGACATGTGGGTTGTATTCCAACCAACAATATCTGCTGTGGATGTAGAAAATACCTTCACGAGTGAAGCTAGATTTGTCAGTAGATAACACGTCATTTGTCTTTCACGTGGTGCAAAATTGTAATCATCGAATCCAGTCTTCTTGCCGCTACCGTTGAATTAACGTGTGATGATATCAATGCAATTCTTCATCGTGCAACACTGCAACAACCAGTCTTTGAGAGATGTGGAACTGTCTTGCCGAGATGACTAGTCAACGGTTTCAAGAATCGCGTCCCCTGTTCGTGGAGTATGTGTAGTCCTGGAGAAACTCTGTCCATTACTTGCGGACGAAGGTAACCGGTTTCACGAAGGCGTTGCTCCAGCAGGTGAAAAGTAGTCTTACGGAGATGGCGCCTTTGAACTTACCGTGTAGCATATTCACGGGCATCAGCAGCAGCTGGGTTATCGGATGCAACCAGCATCGAGAGCACATCGACGTACTGAATCACGAATCCGCCCTATATGAACTTAACATGACCTGTTATAGATGCACACCGCGCGGTTAATAGATACATACTTGCAGCTTTTATGGATCCCACTGTCATGTGACAGGCTATTTTCATGTGACAAAATGATCTCCTGCTAATATACAGTGAGAACTAGCGAAAGAAAGTGTAAAAATTAAAAATAATGAAAATGTAACCTGACGATGATTCGACCATAGCTCCATGGTGGACTCTTTTTTATTTTTTTTTATTTTAAGGATCTAATCGAGGTTTGGTGGTGGCAGAAGGGGGGTGGGGGGGGGGGCGGGGTAGCAACCCGAGGTGTGGCCACACTACCACCTCCCTCCCTTTCCTGGGGATGTGGACCGAGGAATTTTTTTTTCCTCATTATTTATTTGTTTATTGCGGTCTATAGCTGCAAAACACAACATGACGAAACTAAAGGTGCCATTCAACACATCGAAAGTCTCCCTCCCCACGTCGTCTAGATATCTAGGTTTAAAAAGAAGTCAGTCTTCAGTATAAGTTCCTGGATCATGATCTATCTTCTTGCTTCACTTCTGGCACCCGGAACACCCCAGCTAGCCGGAGCGTCCGTGAATAACGACCCCAAACAAATGGCAAAACATTTTCTATCTCGTACGTGTCGCTACAAGATCATATGTTGCTTTTGCAGTATGACCCAGCAGTCTAAGACATCCTTGTCATCAACGCGATACAGGTAATACACCGCCATCCCCATTATCCAGTTGACGGCGTTTGTCCGTGAAGTGGAAATGTATATTTTGTCCGGGAAGAGTTCGTCGTCAGCCTTGATTGCCGTGTGCGCTGTAAGCAATAAGGAAACATTTTCTTTGTGGGAAGTCAACACTCGGGATAATTTCCGAGAACTCTTCTCAGTGAGTTACAACGGCTCTTACGGTTGTGTGGAGTGATACACGCACCCCTGTACATTCCGATGCGCTGCACGATGTGACGGTGATGACAGCTACTCGTCTTCATACAAATGTTCCCAAAATGCACCCGATTTGATTTCTATAGACAAAATTTTACCTTGAATCTGGATCAGGAATCGCATGCCGACCTTCGAATGTGGCACTTTTTCAAGGTATATTCATTTTTGTGATAGGTGTGGATTCCATCGAGTTGCCTATACCTGTACATGCCGCATTTCGGAGGGATATGTATGTTAAGCAGTTTAATGTTCATTGATGTCTAGCCGAAGTACGGCACAGTTTTTGTCAATCAGTCACACTAACTTCCCCATGAAAGTAGGCTGCAATCATTCACTGCCGACACTGGTGTAGGTCGTTCCTTAAAGTGTTAGATACTTAGGTGGCAAGTCGAGTTTCGAATAACAAACTTAGAGCTCAGAAATACTCGCAAGTATATTCTGAAAATACTTCACTGAAATAACCAGTTGTATGGTACATTTGAAAATGGTTAATCACATGTGTGTTGCCAAAACGAATTCTTCATCGTTCATTACTGGATGAGTAATTTCAAAATTTATTGTGATTTAGAAATTCAGTAAAGTAATCATATACTGGCGAAGTACTCTCAGTGAACACGTTTTCACATAAAGAGTGTTCAGTCCGGTGGTGTTGCTAGAGCTTCTCAATGGTGAAGTCATGTATACCTCGGTAATAATTCATAATCGCGTGTTCATAAACACTCTAACCGACAGCACTTTTCACTTAGTGGTAATTTCAGCACACTCTTACATAAATATTTCCGTCCGATTGAAACGGACGTGTAAAACCCTGTTCATTGATATTAATACAGAACTTCTCTGTCCTCTTATAAAGCAATTCGCGTGTTGTCTTGTTGCGTAATTAAAATGATTCGCAGAATGACTGCGGGGATTACTTCTTTATTGTTGTGTCAAAGTATGCAGCCGGAAAGTGTGGCCGTGCGGTTAAAGGCGCTTCAGTCTGGAACCGCGTGACCGCTACGGACGCAGGTTCGAATACTGCCTTGGGCATGGATGTGTGTGATGTCCTTAGTTAGGTGTAAGTAGTTCTAAGTGTAGGGGCTGATGACCTCGGATGTTAAGTCCCATCGTGCTTAGAGACATTTGAACCATTTAAACTTGAATAGTCTCAGCTTCCACTGGGGTTAATCAATAGTTCATATTTTCGTGAGTGTATGAGAAGCATAACGTGAGCGAACCGATGTCATACTGCAGACTTGCAGCAATCCACGATTAGCACTATCATGCAATTTGACGAAAGACAATAGTCAGTAATTAAGACATTACGTGAATCCATACACATTATACAAATGTGTGTGTGAGTATGTGTGTTACACATATTCCCCCCACCTGTTTCTTTTTTTTTTTTCTTTTTGTATTCATTAACCTTTTGACTGGTTTGATGCGGATCGCCACGAATTTCTCACCTGTGCCAACTTCTTCATCTCAGCGTAACACGTACAACCTACGCCCTCAACTATTTGCTGAATGTATTCCAATCTCGTCTTTCTCTACAGTTTTTACCCTCTACAGTTCCCTCTAATACCATGGAAGTCATTCCCTCTTGTCTTAGGAGACGTTCTATCACCCTGTACCTTCTCCTGTCTCTGTGTTCCACATATTCCTTTCCTCTCCGATTCTGTGCAGAAATTCCTCATTCCTTACCTTATCAGTCCACCTACTTTTCAACGTTCGTCCCTAGACCACCCTAAACCACTGGACCGATTCCAACCAAAGCTGTTATACATATCCCTTACTGTCAGGCAACAATCACTGTAGGGGTGAGAAACACCTACGCGTCTACTTGTACATAGTTCACGAGATATGACGTCATGAACAATGAGAAGTGTGAGAAACTGCCGCATCATCCATAACGTTTAAGTATATTAATTCTGTCCTACGAACTGAATTCGCAACAGATTTCGCAGGCAGTGTTCACATATGCCGCTAAAATCACCTGGAAAAGTATATCGTGGTATACAGTATAGTTCAGGAGATATGACGTCATTAACACTGAGATGCGTGAATAACTGCCGTATTGTGCATGACTTTTATATGTATTACTTCTTTTCTACTAAAGGCATTCGCAACACATTTTGCAGACAGTATCCAAGTATGTCGCTGAATGTACGAATAAAATTATTTACACGACACATAGATCAGGAAAACGACGTCATAAACAATGAGATGCGTAAAAATCTGCCGCATCATGCATGATGTACAAATATGTTACTTCTTTGCTACTAACTCTATTCGCAACGTATTTCGCTGGCACATCCAGATATGCCACTGAATGTACCTACACAAATATGTCATTGTAAGACACGGAGTTCAATAGATATGACGTTACAAACACTATGATATGTGAAAAAATGCCGCATCATGTATGGAGTTTTAATGCATTTATTCTTTGCTTCTGAGACACTCCTACAGACGAGTCAACTTAAGGAAATGCCTGACATCTGGAAACGCTTTTCACAGCTTTCAACTGCGAAGCGTAAACGGCTATAGGCGAAAACTATAGATGTCTAAAGAAGTATGAAGAAGCATTACCATAGAGACTTTCACGTTGTAGACACGCGAAGCTGATGCGCTCAGCGTACATGTTTCTTAATACGCATGCTCTGCTTATACATTTGTACACCATGCATGTTTCTGTTGTGACTTGGCAAGAAAGCCAAGTCACTATGAGAGGAAGCCGAAAGGCAGGGGCTTAAGCTCACGCAGGCTGGCGCGAGGTCTGGAACAGTTAAGGGAATTAATAGTAGCAAATAAAGTCCGTAGTTGATATAATACTTAACTTTAATCCATAATTGGAGAACATCGCTCTTGACGGTACATGTTTTATAATTTCAATATTAACTGGTAATGGCGCCTTGCTAGGTCGTAGCAAATGACGTAGCTGAAGGCTATGCTAACTATCGTCTCGGCAAATGAGAGCGTAATTGTCAGTGTAGCATCGCTAGCAAAGTCGGCTGTACAACTGGGGCGAGTGCTAGGACGTCTCTCTAGACCTGCCGTGTGGTGGCGCTCGGTCTGCAATCACTGACAGTGGCGACACGCGGGTCCGACGTATACTACCGGACCGCGGCCGATTTAAAGGCTACCACCTAGCAAGTGTGGTGTCTGGCGGTGACACCACAGTTTCTCTGTAGAGTGTTCCATAATTTCAAAAGTGTTTCAAGAATACATGGAAATGAAATTTTGTTGTTACTGCTCTACGAGCGCAGATAAGTTTTTGTTTTATTTTCTAATAGAAAACTGGCAAAACGAATACGCGGGCAATGCCGGGGCTGTCAGCTAATTATAATACAAAACGACCTTATTACATGTTCGACCGACCTTCCTTAAAAGTAGAACGAGACACACCACTTATACGACTCCTCACGTTCAAACCACATTGCAGAAAAACTTACAACGTTAGCAGAAGCATTACGATATTCCGCATTATGCGGTTTACATTCGTATACAATACTGTCATGAACAACAACAAAAGCAAAACAAGGATAATGGAATGTAGTCTAATTAAATCAGATGATGCTGCGGGAATTAGATTATTGAGTGAGACGCTTAAAGTAGTAAATGAGTTTTGCTATTTGGGGAGCAAAATAACTGCTGATGGTCGAAGTAGAGGGGATGCAAAATGTAGACTGGCAATGGCAAGGAAAGCGTTTCTGAAGAAGAGAAACTTGTTAACATCGAGTATAGATTTAAGTGTCAGGAAGTCGTTTCTGAAAGTATTTTTATGGAGTGTAGCCATGTATGGAAGTGAAACGTAGACGATAAATAGTTTAGAAAAGAAGAGAATAGATGTAAGAGAATAAAAGCTTTCCAAATGTGGTGCTACAGAAGAATGCTGAAAATTAGATGGGTAGATCGCATAACTAGTGAGAAGAAATTGAATAGAAATGGAGAGAAGAGGAATTTGTGGCACAACTTGACTAGAAAAGGGATCGGTTGGTAGGGCTTATACTGAGGCATCAAGGGATCACCGGTTTAGTACTGAAGGGCATCGTGGAGAGTAAAAACCGTACAGGGAGACCAAGAGATGAATACACTAAACAGATTCAGAAGGATGTAGGTTTCAGTAGGTACTGGGAGATGAAGAAGCTTGCACAGGATAGAGCAGCATGGAGAGTTGCATCAAACCAGTCTGTGGACTGAAGATCACAACAACAACAGCGACACTGTCTCGCTACTGACGTGGGTCGTAGCATACGCTGCCCGACTCCTGTCCTGGTTGGCGACTAGAAGTCCAGTTCGGCTGACCATGACTCAGTTCATATCATCGGTGCCGTCTTGTTACTTAAATCTTCAAACAGTCGGAAAGGTGGGGTGACAACTCTCTGATACCTTAAAAACAACAGCCTTCGAGGCATAAATTTCTATTCCAATTTACAGTTTACTAGTTTTCGAAAAAGCTTTCCTTGCTTTTGTCGTACTATGTCGCAACATTTTACTTCTGCCTACATCTGCTATATTCATATCTGTATTGCAAAGTGTTGTGTCCAGGAATCATGCATACTCGGTTCGCTATCAAACATCTCCTATTGATGGGTTTTACTACAACAAAACAGTTACATTACTTTGATAGATGTGTCGCAAGCTAGGGACGACGTACAAAACAATCGGTCTTCTTCAGAACGGACTAACACAAGTATGTGCTAAGCAGAGAGTACTGATGAGGTGGCTAACATTAAAGCTGCTATCGAAATGGGCGCCCACCAGTCGGGCGTGGCGCTTATGTAGTCTTTACGTAGGGGCGCCGGCCGAAGTGGTCGAGCGGCTCTAGGCGCTACAGTCTGGAACCACGCGACCGCTACAGTCGCAGGTTCGAATCTTGCCTCGAGCATGGATGTGTGTGATGTCCTTAGGTTAGCTAGGTTTAAGTAGTTCTAAGTTCTAGGGGACTGATGACCTCAGAAGTTAAGTCCCATAGTGCTCAGAGCCATTTGAACCATTTTACGAAGGGGCCGCTGATGTCGCGTTGTCGTCTTGGAGGGAGATCGGTCAGCGTGCGATTGGCTGAAGTCTTCTTGTAGCCTTCCTTCTCTTCCTTGTATTTTCGGACTGGCGTGCGTGCGCTGACTTTACACCGTAACATAAAGCCCATCAGCTGCCCTCAAATGTTTCATTTCCAAATACTCTCAGCATCATCAGATATAGTACCACTACTCCTCATTATACTCGTTCTACTTTTGTTGACTTTCTTTTCATATCCTCTTCTTTCGCATTGCATCCATTGCATCGAACTGATTGTCCAAATCCTTTGCTTTCCCTGATAAAATTACAATGTCATCAACAGTCTTTGAAGTTTTTCTCTCCCTTAACTTTAATTCCTTTTCCTAATTTCTCCTGAATTTCCTTTACTAATAGATTAACGTACATTTTGTACAACAAAGGCAGATAGCCTGCAACCATGTTTGAGTTCCCTATCGTTTGTCACCTCTTTCTCGCCTTTTGATTGAATTCTGGTTTCTGTACAGGATTTAAATTAACTTCCGCACAATGTATATTATTCCTGATAATTTCTGAATTCTGAGCGGTGTATTCCAATTTACATGGACAGAATCGCTTTTCCTACTCTGTCGGCTACTAAAATTGCAACTCTTTGAAGGCAAGCGTCAATGTCCTATGAATTGTACTACATGCAGTATATGGTTAAGAAAATGATTAGCATTTCAGGATAACCGCAACAAGTAGTAGGATTTATGGTATTTGTTAGGGTCGCCCAGAAAGTAAGGCAACATATTTTATTCTTCAGCAATTACTTATTGAACAAAATAAAACGTACATACACGAAAGAATTATGTTCCTTCTACTTTTCCTATTTTCCATGCAATCTACTTCCCGTGTTGTGGCCTTCCTCCAGCGAGACACAAGGTGGTGTATGCCCTGTCGGTACCATTCTTTGTTCGAATCCTGCCTCGGGCATGGATGTGTGTTAGTTGGGTTTGCGTAGTTCTAAGTCTATGGGACTGATGACCTCAGATGTTAAGTCCCATAGTGCTTAGAGTCATTTGAACCATTCTTTGTTCTGGATACGAAGTCATTTCTTCTCTGTGAGAATCATCTCTTTGTCATCCTCCAATATGTCTTCCACGAATGGCGTCCTTCAATGGCTTGAGGAAGCTAGAGGGCTGTAGTGTGGATGGGATAAGACTATCCAAGCCTTTTTGGTGATACGATTATGTTCCGAAGTCCTCATATTTGCGCGAGGCTAAGCTTTATCATGCGGAAGTACACAATCAGCTCGGTTGTTTTGGCACCGAAGTCGCTGGGAGCGCTTCTTGGTTTTGCTTAACGTGTTCACACATGTATCACATTTAACGATGCTTTTTGGATCACTTCAATGAGTCTGACGACCTCACAGTGCCAGAACACAGTGACCATGACCTTACCAGCGGAAGCAGTTGCTGCGAGGATGACGTAATACCACCGACTGACATTTTGTTTCAGATGGTGACCCAAGGTTTTGAAAGTCTACCCCTTGTTTGTTAAGCTGGTTAATTTTCATGTAAGAAGTATCTCCCTTTAATATAAGCGGACGCAGTGCTCCATGGTTCCCATTTCTATCACTATGTGTCTAATTCTTTCAATTAGACCCGATAAATTGAGATATGGGTAATCAAACCCGCTAGAAAAGATAGTATTCTAATTTAGAAATGAAGCAACGGATAACGCAAACTCGGTGAATGGCCATGGAACAATACGTGCACATTAGGGACGGTAAGAGTTTCTTTTTCTGATACTATGAATTCAATTAGTTGCATGAAGTGCATAATGCGTACAATGGCTTTGCCTGGATTGAAAATTCACAGAATGTAGTCATTATCTCAGTGGTATGGATGAAGGATACTAAACAACGCTAAGAGAGAATTTCAGTTACGATTCTGATTTATTTCGATAATATTTAAGAAAGCTATTACTCTCTGTGACAAAACATTTAAGGAAACTATTACTCCTTGTGACAAAACGTTCATGAAATCTATTATATGTAAGAAAACTACCACTCTGAGTCACAAAACCTACATGAAGCACTCGCTATCTCTTGCATCTCGTCATACCGGAAACATAGGGAACACTTCGTCGCCAGTTACATCTACTAATGATTAAAATGGGTAAAAAGGAATGTTACTGAATGGTGGCCTCTTAACACTAGTTACCTAGTTATTGTCGCACCTTTTTAACTCGCGGAGTAGGAAAGAATATTACTTTTCACTCTCTCAAACATTACTTGGGTTACTACACATGCAGTACCATGCGGATAAGTTCATGTTGAAACCGCGTATTACGCAACCGCAATGCAACGCGGTAAGCAAACCAGCCCAGGCTTCATGACTCCACATTATTCATACTATGATTAACGAATGGCAAATCCAGTGACTACCGTTATGAATGCTGGCAACACGTGGCCAAGTTCGACAATAAAGAAACAAGTAAAATAAACCGTTGAATCGTGAAAAGTTTATATTTCTTGTATCCAGAACGAAACTATGCAACAAATGAAACATTAATAAACCTATCCGCTATTGACCTAAGAACAAGAACCGTTGGTTCATGCCCTCAATCACCTCGCGCCTAAGTCCACTAATTGAAACACATTAATCTGAAAAATTTCTACAAATAAAATATCGCTGAACGTTTCTCGGTATTAATTCACACCCGAACATGCTTCATAATCAATGTTACCCCAAAAAACCTACATTATGAATACCTTTTCTCACCATCAATGACGAGCGCCGTACCAGTGCGTCCGTCTCGTTCAATCGGCGGCCCCAGTGTGTCCTAACATGGCGCGTTCCAGGACCAACCACCAACCGTTCAAAAAAACTGGTGATGGGGGGGTAGGACCGCAGTGAGAACCAACCTCACAAACTCTGCCCTGCTCATCCCCACTATCTTTGGAATCACGAACTGTCAGCAGAATCTGCTCACGTTGTTATGTTGGTGCTAAACTACCCTACTGCTACCATCTCTGACTAACCCAGATTATTATATTTTCCATAAATAATTACATTTATCCATCCACATACATCATGGGATCAAAGGATGAGAGAGGAGGTGTGACACTAACAGAAGAAAAAATATACACGGAAGCATTCTTGAATCCAGAGGTTAATTAGCTGGATGAAACATTGAAAGGTCGCTCTCGGCGTAAAATGAATTATTAAACATGTAGAAACTAATCAGTCAGTTAAATGAAGCGTAAACCGGTGACGTTTCAGTTTCAACACCAGCTCAGAAGATATGTTCTTCTGGGAGATTTGTGTTCCACCGTGAGATAGCGCGGAACCCATCGTGCACACACACTTTTGAGTGATCAAGAGCACGGATGATTTTACCGATAATTCCTTTTGTGTTTGACTGCTTCAGTGCTAACTGCCGAGTTGTTACGTGTCGGTCCTTGTGAATGAGTGCATCAGCGAGCTGCATGTAGTCAGGAGTGACAGCCGTGAATGGCCTCCCCGAACGCTGCAAGTCTGGGATGTCTGCTGAACGACGTCCTGGTAATGGGCATATCCTCTGCTCCTAGCGTCTAACTTACATCTGTCGATTGCAGATGTTGTATAAACTGCGCAGAAACATTTTTGAACGTTCCCAACAGTTTCTTTCTCCGCTCTGAGAAATTCAGTGACGACACACTATAACATACGTCCCTCACAGACGCCGTTTTGAAACATCGCTGCAGCTACGCTCTTTGTCAGAGGGGACCGCAAATTTGCACACGCACTCCGGAAACTTCGAATAAAGCATACCTAAAATTTCACATTCGTACCATTGTTGTTGGCTGAGCAAGTATGTGTGGTACATTACTTTCTGGCCGACATTCGTACATTTCGTGTATAAGGAAAGATTATGTAGTGGGTTTCTCATTCAGAAGTAGCAATTGATATTGATTATTTGTGATAAGATCGTGTTGTGCCCCAAGCAAGGTGAAACGTCTGCCAAAGCAGGTGCAATTCGACAGTGACATGATCGTGTCTAGTCGAAATTGCAGTTTATTGATATTACTGTCTGCGGTCGTTGTGACAGAATGACTGTCATGCGAACACGGAATCGATTGGTTCAGTAGGTCCATACTCAACGGGATGCTGGATCTCAGCGGCTCCGGTCCACTTGGACTCGAGAGGACATATGGTAGGCTAAGCTAGGCAGAATCGTACATGGAGTCAGGAAAAACTGCGGCGTCTGGAGCACCACTGACAGAACGGAAACTGTTGTTGTGGCTTCCCTTGATGCACCGATAGTGATGCCCTCAACGACAATACTAGGCACAGGAAGGGCACCACGTCGACTGTGGACGCATCCGTTTGGAGGCTCCGAGGGTACAGCGTTGTCAAATTACGTTAGTCTTCCTCATATTGGAACAGCACTTGGCGTCTGGCGTCGGGCGCCGGTGGGTATACGCCACGATCACCCCCGGGTCGTACACATGGTAATTTGCGTAACAGATGTAGAATATCTGATGTGTGCACCATCTTCGAGGAATCTGGTGAGTTCATCCTCCATCAAGATAACGTAATACTGCACGTTGGTCGTGCTGCACTGGCCTTCCTCGGTAGCACACTGTTCGACTGTAGCCCTGGCCAGCTCTCCCACCTCCTGAAAACGTGTGGCCATACATTACCACCAGGCAGGCGCGCTAGTCACTGCTTCTGATGGCGTAGAGTTGAAGCAGCATGGAATGACTTCCCTTATCTGTTAGCCAAACTTAGTTGGTTTTCTCAAGTGTCTCAGCAATTCTTAAGAAATATCAGCTATTCACCTGACTTGTTTCGATTTGGATCCGTGCAGAGGTCCAAATGGTTCAAATGGCTCCGAGCACTATCGGACTTAACATCTGAAGTCACTAGTCCCCTAGAACTTAGAACTACGTAAACCTAACTAACCTAAGAACATTACACACATCCATGCCCGAGGCAGGATTCAAACCTGCTACCGTAGCAGCCGCGCGGTTCCGGACTGAAGCGCCTAGAACCGCTCGGCCACCGCGGCCGGCCCGCACAGAGGAAGATCTAGAAAAATCTGTGAGAACAGGAGAACAAAATAAAGGACCCAGCGACACAGGAGCAATAGTCGTCCCTCTACAATGACTAGAAAAGTCTTTTTTTAAGATATAAGCTCTCTCCTGAGATGATAAACTCATATCGCCTCATCAGAATTAGGATAATGAGAGATTATCAAGCGTTCAAGGTTAGTATCGATATAAATTAATTTTGGTTACAATTTTATGTTACGTTTCATCCAATGGCAAACAAAAGGTACCGAACAGGCATTAATGATGTCGCGGTCTAGTGGTACCCCCGCATATTACGAAAACGGATGTACATATACACTCATATGTATGTTTGTATCTACGTTCCTCGTCTCCTAAACCATTTGACCGATTTCGAGCAAACTTGACTGACTGGAAATCGTCGCTGTAGCTTTAAAAACCACCTACCTATCAAAGGTGATGTTGGGGAGGTGCGGAGCGGGGGAGGGGTGAAAAAGCAGTGTAGCCCACGACGGGTTAGTTGCCGTACTTAAGTCATCCAGTATTTGAGAATGAGAGCAGTTAGTGACTTGCAACAGAGATTAAACGTAATTTGGAATCTTTACAAAACTTTTTCACGCTGACAACACCAACAAAATTATGAAAGGAAACAGTTTATCGCTTAGGGTAAGTCAGGGTGATATGGTGAATCGGGTGAAATGGTGAATTGCTTTAATTCTTTACTGGTTAAACAGTTGCCTCTGTATGTCTGCATGCCAACAGTCTCTGATCATCTGTGCAGTGTGCACGTGTTGAAAACCAGTTCCGTTTTAAAAACCGTAAGTACTTTGTACAAAACTGTTTTCGATGCGAAATAATTTTTATATGCTGCATGCATTTGTAGATGTTACTTCAGGTAGCGTAGCCCGCGGGGAATTTTTTGATATATTCTGCCTTCTTATATTGATTATGTACTACATAACCTAGAAATCGTTGCGTTTAGTGTTTTGAACTTCTTGCCGTGCTATTCGCCGTTTCACCCACAGAAAATGGGAGAAATGTGGAAGTCGGGTAGAGGTGATGCGGTGAAGGACTTTTCTTATGTGTAAAGTGTAAAGCTTTTATTTAGGTACATCCCAACCAAGGTTTTTGACAAGTCATGAAATATTAGCGTTTCATATCCCATGCGAGAGTTATATTCCGTTTTATCCGACGTCTCAGTAGAATCGTTAATTTAAAATTAGTTTATATATATATATATATATATATATATATATATATATATATATATATATATATATATATATTGCGAGTGCAGTTTGGTTTTTCAGTGATTAAAAAAGTAAATGTCCTAACTACCGCCATTGTTCCAGGCAAAGGTGTCTACATTTTACAAAAGACAAAAAGGATCCAGCCGTGCTGATTGGACAGAGGGGCAACTTAATAACGCAAAATGGAATGAGCCTGAATAAAGCCTCAAAGGAGTTTCACGTTCCATGGTCAACGCTGAAGAGACGATTAGCAAACGGGTGCTTTATGAAAAAAACCTTTGGGTGGGCCACCTGTACTAGCACAGGAACGTGAGAAAAAGTTGGTAAAACATATCATAATATTACAAAAGTTCGGATTTGCACCGACAAGGACAGAAGTACTACCACGGCATATAAACTAGCTGAGAAATATAACCAACATCACAAATTTAACCGAGAAGAGGAAATTGCTGGAATGGACTGGCTACAGTTCTTCTTAAAAAGAAATCCGGAACTCTCAATCCGCAAGTCGGAAGGAGTTTCACAAGCACGGTCAAGGGGTTTAAATACGAAAAACGTTCCAGACTATTTTTCATTGCTGCAGAACATCTTGGTAGAACATAACATCCTTCATAAGCCGGGAAATACACTCCTGGAAATTGAAATAAGAACACCGTGAATTCATTGTCCCAGGAAGGGGAAACTTTATTGACACATTCCTGGGGTCAGATACATCACATGATCACACTGACAGAACCACAGGCACATAGACACAGGCAACAGAGCATGCACAACGTCGGCACTAGTACAGTGTATATCCACCTTTCGCAGCAATGCAGGCTGCTATTCTCTCATGGAGACGATCGTAGAGATGCTGGATGTAGTCCTGTGGAACGGCTTGCCATGCCATTTCCACCTGGCGCCTCAGTTGGACCAGCGTTCGTGCTGGACGTGCAGACCGCGTGAGACGACGCTTCATCCAGTCCCAAACATGCTCAATGGGGGACAGATCCGGAGATCTTGCTGGCCAGGGTAGTTGACTTACACCTTCTAGAGCACGTTGGGTGGCACGGGATACATGCGGACGTGCATTGTCCTGTTGGAACAGCAAGTTCCCTTGCCTGTCTAGGAATGGTAGAACGATGGGTTCGATGACGGTTTGGATGTACCGTGCACTATTCAGTGTCCCCTCGACGATCACCAGTGGTGTACGGCCAGTGTAGGAGATCGCTCCCCACACCATGATGCCGGGTGTTGGCCCTGTGTGCCTCGGTCGTATGCAGTCCTGATTGTGGCGCTCACCTGCACGGCGCCAAACACGCATACGACCATCATTGGCACCAAGGCAGAAGCGACTGTCATCGCTGAAGACGACACGTCTCCATTCGTCCCTCCATTCACGCCTGTCGCGACACCACTGGAGGCGGGCTGCACGATGTTGGGGCGTGAGCGGAAGACGGCCTAACGGTGTGCGGGACCGTAGCCCAGCTTCATGGAGACGGTTGCGAATGGTCCTCGCCGATACCCCAGGAGCAACAGTGTCCCTAATTTGCTGGGAAGTGGCGGTGCGGTCCCCTACGGCACTGTGTAGGATCCTACGGTCTTGGCGTGCATCCGTGCGTCGCTGCGGTCCGGTCCCAGGTCGACGGGCACGTGCACCTTCCGCCGACCACTGGCGACAACATCGATGTACTGTGGAGACCTCACGCCCCACGTGTTGAGCAATTCGGCGGTACGTCCACCCGGCCTCCCGCATGCCCACTATACGCCCTCGCTCGAAGTCCGTCAACTGGACATACGGTTCACGTCCACGCTGTCGCGGCATGCTACCAGTGTTAAAGACTGCGATGGAGCTCCGTATGCCATGGCAAACTGGCTGACACTGACGGCGGCGGTGCACAAATGCTGCGCAGCTAGCGCCATTCGACGGCCAACACCGCGGTTCCTGGTGTGTCCGCTGTGCTGTGCGTGTGATCATTGCTTGTACAACCCTCTCGCAGTGTCCGGAGCAAGTATGGTGGGTCTGACACACCGGTGTCAATGTGTTCTTTTTTCCATTTCTAGGAGTGTATATTCAACGTAGATGAGTCCGAAATTCAGCTGAATAATAGACCCAGGTTACGTGTTGGCAGCAGAGGGGTCTAAGAGTGTTCCAGCGATAACATCCGGTGAAGAGAGTGAAATCATATCTGTAATCGCTTGCTGCAATGGAGAGGGCATGTTTTTACCCCCAGCTTGTGTTTTGAAGGGAAAAAATGAAAAGGCCGAGTACAGGGATGGTATGCCGCCGGGTTCCACGATTTTCATGTCACAAAAGTCGGCGTATGTAACAACTGATATTTTTCTTCTGTAGCTAAAGAACCATTTTGCACCGAGGAAGCTTGAAGGAAGAGTCGTGCTTATTTTGGATGGACATAGCTCTCATTGCATCAGCGTGAAGACATTAGAGTTTGCAGAAGAAAAAAACATAAGTTTGCTCTGTCTACCCAGCCACACCACACACTATCTGCAGGGGTGGGGGGGGGGGGGGGCATGGAAAGGGACAGGGGGTAGTGTAGTAGGTACTTCCAAGTCACACAGCTGGGAATGCCGTGCCATCTTTTTACAGGCAATCTTTTATATAGCCAGCAGTGGAAAGAGATACGGGCTGTAGCCTTCACATATGACATAGCCCTTGCAGCTGGACGGTCAGTATACTTCTCACAATATACAGCTTAACAATAAACAAAGCTAATACGACCTTGAAATACAAGTAGACAGTACAATAACTATTTTACTTAACTGGATAACGTTACATTAATGAAAGAAATAAACTTTTTTCTCAGTCCACGCTGTAAGATGGTACAGGTTGGGCGAAAAAAAGGAGGTGAACAGAAGTAGATTCGCACAAGTGAAGAAGGTGTCCTTCATTAAAAATTTCTACTTCTCTCCGATATTGATATGTAGACGACGAAAAGGTTTCCAGAAATGTACGTCTGGAGTACGTCACTGTAAGTGAAACGAGGACAATCGTGAATCGGAAAAAGAATGAACTGGAAGCATCTGAAACGCGGAAGAATGTTAAAAAAAGGAGGGGGCGAGAGGGTAGGGGCTGGATCAATTTCGTGATGGAGAAATACTAACAGGGTCGACATGTTAAAGGCTATCTGCTTCAGTAGCTATGAAGAATTAGTAAAAGAAGAAAGTGTAGAGAAGAAGTGGCGGGGATAAAGAAAGAGTAAAACACGCAAAATACTTGCAGAGATTGTTGGATGTAGTAATGTAAAGTGTGAGAGACTGGTGAAAGACAGGAAAAGATGGAGGGAGGAATCGTATAAGCTGAGGGCCTGATAAATTTAAAAATGAAAAGTGGCTACTCCACTTCTGGCTGGCTGCACACATCCACTAATGGACTGTCTTGGAGGTGAAGTTCTGGTAACAGTAAGTCTGCTTAAAAGGTAGAAGAAATGGAGCAAGTAAGATTAAGATTTAAAGTTCTTGTCGAAGATTAACCACTTACAGACGAAGTTGAAGTTCATATTGAACAAGCATGAGGCAGGAAGACTGCTATGGCCTTTTCAAAGTATACAGCAGCCATTCGATTTTGATTTTCTGAAAACCATGGAAAACATAAAGCTAGAAGATAGGACAGAGGACCTTAACCCCAGTACTCAGCCTCGCTGAGTCCTGGATTTCAGTAAACTTGTTGACGTTGTTCATATATGCAATGTTATTAGCAGGTATGGACACGTTGCTTTTAACGATAAATTTTATTTGAGTCGAACGCTCACCTACATTGTATATAGCTAAACAGGTTTCGACTGACCAATCAATCATTCGATATTATCATCTACAGCGTCAAACCTGTAGCGGATAAGGATATTTTTATGTGATGTATCTTCTTCGAACTGTCCATACTATCTTTCCATACAGTCGTTTCGATTATGATGATGGTCGGTAAGCCCATGACCCCCCTTGCCTTAACAAAACGAGTCCACATGTATAAAAAATACCTTCAAACTTCTGATTACTTTGAAAAATGAGTTAATATATTAAGTATTTGACGTTAAGCATGTAAAACCTGCATGGCTGAAGACACAGCATTTCATCCATCTTTATCACTCTATATTTTCTGAACTATGTGTCGTACTATGATACATTTTTCCAGGTATGTGAATACATACGTACATACATATCTAGCGATCACAGACCATGCAAACCACCCGTTAGTTCCACAGGCCGCGTCTATACCTCTCTGTATTGTTCTCGGTTCCTCCATGTGCCTTCAGTCCCCAAGGCTGTCTGGTTCTTCGCCAGCTCGTCCATCCGGCGCTGTCTTGGTCGCCTTGCGGGGCGGTTGTTGTCTGGTTCCAACTCAAGTGCCTTCTTCACATGTCTTTCTTCCCGCATACGGGCTACGTTTCCCGCCACCTGGATTGTTTTCCTCTTCAGCTTCTGTACGATTGTTGGTTCTTACATCAGGAGGTAGACTTCTTCGTACTTCCTTGTCCTCCATTCTCCTTTATCTAAAATCAATCCCCATATCTTCCTCATTACTCTCCTTTAAAAATTAATATTTATTTTTCTTTTCTCATTTAGTCATGGGCCCTGTTTCTGTGTTACATATTCTCACCTTAGTGTTCGCTGATATTTATTTTGTGCTTCTCATCTATCTGAGGCAATACATACAATTCGTACTCACTGCCGGTATTTCCATGACGCCTATTTATATGTTTATACAAAAAGAATTAGCAATAAATAAGTACTAAATTAAATCGCCAAGACTGATGCTGAAGATTTACCTTATGAACACTGGAAATGTAGTAAACGATATGTTTTCTTCTTTCCATTATTTTGCTGAAGATGTTTGTGAGAAAGATATGGAAAAGATTTCAAATTAGGGGGAAAGGTTATTGGGAGTCGCTAAGTCCTCTCATTCTCAAATACTAGATGAACTCAGACTAGGTATATGCACATGATGAATAACGCTGTCTCACGATACATACTCAGTTTCTAACACTCTTTTCTTATAGTGTTAAAACTTTGACGTAAGAATGTACCTCTCAATGTGTAAATGACGAACACATTTAATTTCGGTCAATAAATATATGAGATACTGAAAATCAACTGCTTGTTGTCCCTGTGAGCAATAGGATAGATAACCTGCAACTGGACGTCGTGTCCGTCTTAGCGTTTAGTAATGCAGGTGGTTTTAGGGCGCTAAACTGCATGGGCGTCAGCGTCCTACATATTTCATAGAGAGTCAAACAGAAAACTAAAAATCTATTTTCTCTCTCTCTCTCTCTCTCTCTCTCTCTCTCTCTCTCTCTCTCTCTCTCTCTCTCACACACACACACACACACACACACACACTCACTCACTCACTCACTCACTCACTCTTTCCTTAAAAAAATATTTTTTTTTCTGAGGAATAGAGACTGACGTGTATTACACAGAGACTTTTTTTTATCAGAGATACAGTCATTGAAGATGTTGTCAATCGTAGCCGTCTTCAGATTCCGTAAGTCTTAGGCACCATGTGGTACGCGAAGTGACTAGACTACAACAAATCTTTGACCATACACTACGTCGACGCTTTATTATCCATATACCGCCTAACACATAAACTGTAACGTTGGCCTTAGTATGGCCGCAACCTGTCACAATCAAAAAAGTGTTCAGTGATTTTGTCTAGAATATATAACGGACCAGAAAATGTCATTTTCAGCAAGCGAAAAGCTTGATATATTAACTGCAAACAATTTAGACTAGATTTAACTTTGATTTATACGAATATCAGTTACGTGTTTTGATTTTATCCATACTGGATGAGAGGTCATGGTTGTGAATGTCAATGTTAAAAAATATATCGGCCCAACCACTTGTTTACAGTGTAAAACACTAAGATTGACGCGTTTCGGAAGTCAAGCTTCCATCATCAGAATAATAAAAAGTAAAAGGAACTGTTAAAACTCGCTAAAATGGAACATGCACCAGGCACAATAAAACTGATAGTAAAATTAAAACATCGTGGTTACTTCCCTTGTTGCAGCCGTGTCTTCTAAGGTACATCTCAACGATGTTTTAATTTTATTATCAATTTTATTGTGCCTGGTGCATGTTCCATTTTAGCGAGTTTTAACAGGTTCTTTTACTTTTTATTATTCTGATGATGGAAGCTTGACTTCCGAAACGCATCAATCTTAGTGTTTTACACTATAATCAAGTGGTTGAGCAGACATATTTTTTAACATTGAAGTTACGAATTGCTGTACCTCGTCACAATGTATTTTCTTTCCACTAACCATTTCAGAGGGCTGAATATCGCCCATCAGATGGATTATGGTCAATTAATGACGCACGTATTTATTATATTTAATGACATAGGGTGATCTGTAGCACAGTATGATGGCAGAAGACAAAAAACAGACCGCTATTTTCACATCAGTATTCGTAAGCTTCCACAGTGAACGTTATACCTAAACAGGATTTAGTTTGGTACTGTGTGCTACCAGACATTGCCACAGGTTATTCAAAAGTCGGACATGCAGTTCATACATACTTCTTTTATGTAAATAACCTGATTGTGGTGGTTCCACCCTTCGAAAGGCATAGAGAAAATAAAAATAAATTGTAAATTGTTGGAATAATTTGTAATTTCAGTTCAAAATGGGTACTCTAGAATTTCGTTTTTTAATAAAAGATTTAGACGTATGTAAGGAAACAACTGCCATAGAACGTCCATAAAAATCACCGTACCTTTCAACTACTCTGAATCGAAGACGTCAGTGTCGGTTGACGTACGACTGAATGAAGTGTCTACGGCAACGCCGCCTAAAGAAAGTTAGCCTCAGTGTGCCTCCAATGTTCCAAGCACCCTAAGTGCCGGTGTAAATAATTCCGCGTTGTCGGTCAACAGATTCATGACGACTCCACACGTCCAAGTGAAGAACTTGCTAAGTATTGTGCTGTGCTGATGACTGACAAGCGGAGAGTCCGATAAAAAGACTCTCCAATACTGAGCGACTGTTATTAGTGAGCAGTTTCCAAACTCTGACCACCTCTTTCCAGTTCGACTCCTTGTCTAATACTCACTGGCAGACAAGATGAATTTAAAAAGTAACTAGCTGATTGACGGTTATTTCCACCTTAACTTTTCATCAGTAATTTCATTTATTCTGGGTTCTGTCTCGTAACACGCTATGTTACTGTAATTCATGTTTATCTCCCGTTATTGGTGGTATTATTGTTTATGAATAAGGACAGCTACTCGTGTCCTGCAGTCACGTTTCCCGCTCTCTGATCCCTTTTAGTGAGAAAAGAAACCCCGTTCCTCTCTTTCGGAAGCTTCAGTTTCTCTTATAGCCATTTGACACTAAGCAAAGACGTCGACAGGTTGTGGTAACTACCTTTCATCACAGACATTCTACACACGATTTACAAATTCACTTTGTACTGCCCCATCTTTAACCAAATATCCTCAGATACTATCACCTAAGTGGGCCGTTCTTACTTCATGTACATTTGGTACAGTTATAGAGTCATCTATACTTTTGGCTAAAAACATCTATTTCCAGTATAAGCAGAAATCTTTTAATGGTTCATCCATCACTACTGCCGTTCCTATACCAGTTTCAACATTGCGAGGCGCCGCTTTTCGTACGTCCCAATATTCGTCTTCAGCTCTGTGTCCCCTCTGTAGTTTTCCCCTTGTACCACACTGTGATCGAATTGAATAAGATGATGCTGAGGGAAGTATATCAGATAATAAGACGTTAGAATTAGTAGATGGTTTTCACTATTTGGGCAGCAAACTAACTTACGGTGGTCGAAAGTAGCATATTGGTAGTTGGTTAGTCACATATTCCATAGTTCATATAAACGATTCTTTTATCGAAAAGTTGTGGAAAAGGACGGTTTGGAGGGTACGCATCCATATTTACGTTATCATTATAGAGCGCATCCCTTTTCTTAGTCGTACGCATTCAAGCACATTTGAAAACAAGGTGTTTTAGTTTTGTTTTGCAGGCTACCAATTTTTATACACAAAATCGTTCGTGGAATAGAAGGTGTCGTCCAAGAGAAATGATTTGAGGTTAGATTTAAAATTTACTTTGCTACCTGTCAGGTTGTTTAAGCCTTTGGGCAAATAGTCAAAGTGTTTTGTTGCTGCTTATTAAACACATTTATGAACCACTGACAGCTTTAATAGTGGAAAATGAAAGTCAATTTTCCCTTACTGTTTCTTCTCATATTGAGGTGAATTACACTACTGGCCATTAAAATTGCTACACGAAGAAGAAATGCATATGATAAACGGGTATTCATTGGGCGGATATATTATACTAGAACAGAGATGTGATTACATTTTAACGCGAGAAATCAGTACCCAGAACAACCGCCTCTGGTCGTCATAACGGCCTTGATACGCCTGGGCATTCAGTAAAACAGAGCTTGGATGGCGTGTACAGGTACAGCTGCCCATGCAGCTTCAACACGATACCACAGTTCATCAGGATTAGTGACTGGCGTATTGTGACGAGCCAGTTGCTCGGCCACCATTGACTAGACGTTTTCAGTTGGTGAGAGATCTGGAGAATGTGCTGGCCAGGGCAGCAGTCGAACAATTTATGTATCCAGAAAGGACCCTAAAGGACCTGCAACATGCGGTCGTGCATTACCCTGCTGAAATGTAGGGTTTCGGAGGGATCGAATGATGGGTAGAGCCACGGGTCGTAACACATCTGAAATGTAACGTCCACTGTTCAGAGCGCTGTCAATGCGAACAAGAGGTGTCAGAGACGTGTAACCAATGGCACCCATCACGCCAGGTGATACGCCAGTATGGTGATGACGAAAACATGCTTCCAATGGGCGTTCACCGCGATGTCCCCAAATAAGGATCCGACCATCACGATGCTGTAAACAGAACCTGGATTCATCCGAAAAAATGACGTTTTGCCATTCGTGCATCCAGGTTCGTCGTTGAAAACACCATCGCCGGCCCTCCTGTATGTGATGCAGCGTCAAGGGTAACCGCAGCCATGGTCTCCGAGCTGATAGTCCATGCTGCTGGAAACGTCGTCGAATTCGTGCAGATGGTTGCTGTCTTGCAAACGTCCCCATCGGTTGACTCAGGGATCGAGACGTGGCTGCACGATCCGTTACAGCCAAGCGTATAAGATGCCTGTCATCTCGACTGCTAGTGATACGAGGCCGTTGAGATCCAGCACGGCGTTCCGTATTACCCTCCTGAACCCACCGATTCCATATTCTGCTAACAGTCATTGGATCTCGACCAACGCGAGCAGCAATGTCGCGATACGTTAAACCGCAATCGCGATAGGCTACAATCCGACCTTTATCAAAGTCGGAAATGCGATGGTACGCATTTTTCCTCCTTACACGAGGCATCACAACAACGTTTCACCAGGCAACGCCGGTCAACTGCTGTTTGTGTATGAGAAATCGGTTGGAAACTTTTCTCATGTCAGCACGTTGTAGGTGTCGCCACCTTCGCCAGCCTTGTGTAAATGCTCTGAAAAGCTATTCATTTGCATATCACAGCATCTTCTTCCTCTCGGTTAAATTTCGTGTCTGTAGCACGTCATCTTCGTGGTGTAGCAATTTCAGTGGCCAGTAGTGTATTTATGACGAAATTCATTAGCGAATGTTAGTTGTGCGACATCACATGTAAAGTATCTAACTTCTTGAAGAAGTACCTATATGACATCTATGGGTGCTTTTATGCAAGCAGTACTTCCTTTCTAAGTGATGAGCTACACCAGACAATTATTACATAAGATATTATTGATTGGAAATATGCAAAGTATAGCCGGCCGGAGTGGCCCAGCGGTTCTAGGCGCTACAGTCTGGAACCACGCGATCGGTACGGTCGCAGGTTCGAATCCTGCCTAGGGCGTGGCTTTGTGTGATGTGCTTACGTTAGTTAGGTTTAAGTAGTCCTAAGTTCTAGGGGACTGATGACCTCTGATGTTAAGTCTCATAGTGCATCATGGGGTTAAATCCTTCATTTCCAAGATTAGCAATTACACGAAAAGCAAATTAGATGAACTTAAATATTTTGAGAAGTCAGTAATACGCTTCTTCTAGCTGAAGTTTTTATTAGTCTCCATTACAAAAATGAGGGATATTCTACCTCATTTACTGACTCCTGCTACTGACTGTGCTACATCAACTGTTTGTTGTACAGAACGGAATGAAGTGTGATTTTCTAATTTTAGGGAGAGTCCATTTTCTGAAAACCATTTGGTATTTCCTTGTAAATATCATAAAATCACTTCTGTGGGTTTTTAGCTTACGCAGTTTATTATAACCTAGTACCGTCTGTCAGAGTACCAGTTGTACTTGTTGAATGTTAAGCAGAAGTTATTTATATGCATGAGGAATTAGGGGTGGACGCAAAAGTGAATCCTGTGTGACTCACCAATAATTAAAATTTTCTACCCCTCCAACATTGTTTGAATAGTTCAGCAGAACGTTTTGCATTCTGTTTGTTAAGTATGAATCAAACGAGCTGTACAGAAAACCATCGATTTCATAAAACTTGAGTTCTTTTCCGAAAGTAACATGATCTGCACAATAAAACATCTTAGAAATATCACAAAGGGTATTGTAGGCCTAATATTAGGTGAGCGAGTGTAAAAATAGTATTCTCAGTCGAGCAACCCTTCTGGGAACCGTTTTTGATATGCTAATAAACTTCAGTGTAAGACTAGTCTTGAGTATACTTTCGAATGTTTTCGAAAAAGATGCCAATAATGCAATTTCTTGTCACCTTTCTTATGAAGGGATTTAACATTTACATATTTTAATGTCTGGGAAAATTTGCTATGGCTGTGATGCAACACACAAATTATATCACTAAGGTCATCACTTAAGTTAGAAACAATTTTTAAAATTTTGTTTGAAATTCCATCAAAACTGTATGAGCTTTTGTTTTTTGATATTTTTTATACTTCCATTAATTTAGATGAAGGATGCTGGTGCTACTTGTAGTTGGTCAAAGTCCTGTAAAATGTCATTTTAATACACCCACTTGCTTCTTCACAGAACCATTAATTCCTATGTTTGCTGTTATGTTTGAGAAGTGGTTGTTAAGAATACCTCCAATTTGTGAATTATCAGTCACAGTATTTTCATTTAGTTTAATTATTATGGCTAGAGTGGTTTGTAAACACTGAACATAAATTTATGCGTTTCGAAGTACGTTATGAACGTGTTTGTCTGGAGAGTAGCGTAATATGGAAGAAAAATGTAGAGAATAAAAAAAGCATAGACAAGGAAGAACATGCATTTCTCGGGTGTAGCACTACTGAAAAACTTTTATGATTAGATCGGTAGATCAGATAATTAACGAAGAGATAATAAATTTAATCGGGGAGAAAATGAATTTGTGGCACGACATGACTATGGATGGTTCACCTGGATGGAACTGTCGGAGGGGGAAGAGAGGGGGGGGGGGTGAGATAAAAATTACAAGGATTGACTACAATAACCAGTAACCAGCTTCTAGAGAAAAAAACTGACTTTCATAGGACACACTAGCACGTGGAAAGTTTCATCAAACAAGTCGTCTAAGGCCAGAGAAACAATAGTAATGTGCAGCGTTACATTCTGTCACCGATGTCTTAGTTCATATCCCAGTACTCTTTCCATACATCTTTTCATCTGTTATATATTGGCCGCTGCATTCGATACTACTTACGTCTGCTGAATTTTCTTCAGTAACAACACCCGAGTGAATTCGCTAAGAACGATTTAAGGCCCCGTCCAGGAATCCTCGTGTAGGTTTCTCTAAACGGGAAAATACAGAAATGGTCTCTTTAGAGAAGTTACAGGGCATTCCTTGTAAATATTATCCCACGATCTGTAACAGTCTCGTCGTGGAACGGACGCTGAAGCCTAAACTTCCTATTCTACAACGACAGACTTTTCGAAGATCGTCGCATATTTTAATGGATTAAGTAGATCTTGATGTTTGTGTCTACTGCGAAATATTAGGTTATATTACATGACGGTCCACTAGCCACTTGTCAACTATTCGCCGGCCGCGGCTGTCTCGCGGTTCTAGGCGCTCAGTCCGGAACCGCGCGACTGCTACGGTCGCAGGTTCGAATCCTGCCTCGGGCATGGATGTGTGTGATGTCCTTAGGTTAGTTAGGTTTAAATAGTTCTAAGTTCTAGGGGACTGATGACCGCAGATGTTAAGTCCCATAGTGCTCAGAGCCATTTGAACCATTTTTGTCAACTATTCAAGGCAGGTTTTGAAATCCACCGAAGAATTAGTATATGAACGATAGCAGAGACGATGTGTCGTTTTGTGTCGCAGTAGTGACTGAGCAAGAGGCTAACGTTTCGTCCATAAGTCTCCGACCGCCTCGATTCGTTGCGCTTCCTGTCTAGTAGTCAGCTGATACGTTTGTTAACAATGTGGTTCTATCAGATTCATTATCTTCTCATATGCAGTGTGTACCCTACCTTTAAAGTCAGATTTACACAGATCACACGGGAGTCGTAACTTCTTTGTGAGAAGGGACTAATGGGTAGCAACGACTAATTTGTACCTGGCATACACTTACAACTTAAGCTCATAGCAGCTGTTTATAACGAGGATCGTTAGTCTCAATACATAGATTACAACATGATTTCTCGATAAAACTGAACTCTTATTTCAAAGTCATTCGCCCCAACAATGACGCTCGTTGCTTCTGATATAGGATACGACGGCTGCTCCATTAGTAACATACTGATGAGTCCTCTCCTGTCGTCTCAAATTCTGCTTCGTCAACAAAGTGCGCAACTCGTGGTCTCATGGTCGCGTTCTCGCTTCCCGAGCACGGGGTTCTGGGTTCGATTCCCGGCGGGGTCAGAGATATTCACCTGCCTCGAGATGACTGGGTGTTTGTGTTGTCCTAATCATTTCATCATCACTTATGAAAGTGGCGAGATTGGACTGAGCAAAGGTTGGGAATTTGTAGGCGCCGCTGATAACCGAGCAGTTGAGCGCCCCACAAACCAAACATCATCATCATCATCATCATCGTCAACAAAGATAACCATAACAAAACCGGTTATCTTCAACAGCAGTACGTGGCTTCAATAATCCGGCTCCACATGCGTTTATAATCGTTGTATTATTTCTTTCAACACATATGGCGCCCGGTGCCATTCGTCAAGATTTCCGAACACAAAAACCTACTGCATCAGTCATTAATGCGTCTTACAAATTTCTGTAGCAAATACTGTATATTAGAGAGCCAGTCTAGAACTGTAAACAGATGAACTCCATCGTGGGCAAATTATTTTTTCGTTATAGTGTCATTAAAATCAAAGCGGCAGGCAGATGTTCGTTATAAAACAAAAGCTACTTTCAAAACACGTGCCTCAGGCACACTGCAAGTTGAATACCTCGTAACACATGAGATAATCATTTACAACCAATCTGACTCTGTTTAAGGTCCTCTGTCGGCTATATTATCTTGATCCACATGATCTAGGTAATCCTCGAATTAGTCTCTTCTCTACAAATCCATGGTTTCATAGCTTTTGAGGCGACTGAGAGCTCGAGAGAATTTTATTAGTTTCTTCTTTTTTGCAAAATTTTTCTCTGGAAATAAGTCACCAAAAGCCATACCAGACCTTATAATGTCTCTGTTACATCACCTTCGTAATTTGTCACGCTGGTGTCCAAGAGCTAAATAGATTGCCCGAAAGAAAAATTAAACGGCCAGCAGAAATTTTCGAATGTTAATAATTTATCTTCGTACATGTCCACACCATCGGAGGGTTTGTAGTTGATTAGAGTTGAAGGTACGACGGCCACCAGAGTGTAAGAGTGTTGTTCGTGTTGGTAAGTGTTATTCGTGTTGGTACCAGACCTGTTAGGACATGTAAGGGTCGTGAACAACGACAAATGTTGGGTAGCCACTTACGAAAGACTCTTAGATGTCGCGGATTCGCATGGAACTGTTTCATAAGTATATAAAAGTGTTTGAAAGATACCTCATTGTGGCCCGAGTCTACAGGAACGCAGGACTCGCTGGCGAGTTTACGGAGCTCATTTCTGATATCTAATGTCTGCGCGTAGTTATAGAAGTGATGTGTCTGGGTCTCTAACATATTCCTAGAGCCCTCCCTTAATAAATATTTTGGCGCAGAGGTATTACGTGTTGTTATGACGGTGGAGTTCGACGTTTTTCTAGACTGCTAAGCGCTAGGCCTATAATTGTGTATTCATGGGTTATAGTGTGTCCGTGATACAGAATCCAAGTTCCAGTCCAGATAGAAATAAATAAAATAAATAATAAATAATACAAGGAAAATAACGTGACTACACCGCTGGAGGGATTTTACAACTACTTACTGAAACAAAGATTACTTATATACTAACATTTATGTAAAAACCTGTCCTGGAAGTTCTTTTGTTGACAGACGAAGTAAGCCAACCGTTGTAGCATACATACCAAAAACAACACAGACAAAACAAGGCGAATATAAGACTCAGTCTAGCACAGATGAGGAGAGCATTCCTCGTTTAAGAAATCTACTGGTATCAGACACTGGTCTCAATTTAAGGTAGAAATTTCTAAGAAAATGTATCTGGCACACCGCAGTCTATCGAAGTGAATCATGAACTGTGGGAAGCACAGAAAACATGAAAATCGAAGCGTTGTACATAAGTGTTGTGAAATTACACAGACTGATAAGAAATAAGGAGGCTAGATACGGAATAAATGGAAAACTGAGCAGTGTATGGGACAAGAAGATAGATATATTAAGAAACCACGTAATTACTTTCACGGTGTAAAAAGGAACTGTAAAACGAACAGCATGAGGTAACACAGAGAATGTAATACATACAATAAATAATTGTGAATGTTGGGAATAATATTTAGTTTCCATTGCCAGTTATGTTCATTTAACATCCTAACGTGATAGTGCCTAGGATTTTAGGATTTTAGGGAGTGATGTGGTACACATGCATGAAGGTTCAGTATTATCGAGTTCCATACATGGCATAACGGCATCTGTAATTCCGGCTTTTTGAAGAAATTTGTTTGATTTGTATGAATGAGTTTAAGATATTTGTTGCTTTTAAAATAAAGAATATTTGTATTGCTAGTTAGTGGACGAACTGTATAGCAAGTGAAATGTAAGAGAGAAAATAATTCTTATGAATGGACGGTAGGATCTGGAATTCAGCATCAATAATAGTTTGTATACCATGTTATGCTTACCATGTTAGATCAGTGTTGGTGCAAAGGAACGCTAATCATAAGTGTTCAGTACCACCGATTTTGATGCGATAATGCATCTGATAAATCTGTTATTGCGTCCACTTTAGTTTCTGAATCCGATGATAATACCTTTCCTGACAGCTCTGCTACGAGTTTGTTATTCTAGTTGAGAGTTCTTGCTGATGAATTTGAATTAAAAAAGATACAGTTGCGTTTTCTGAATATTGTATACAAAATCAGAGATGGAGGAACTAACTGTGTCTGATTTCTGTCTTGAAACATTCTGTCAAATTCTTTCAGAACAGCATTTATCAAAATGGTGGAAATGGTTAAAATACTTGGCTTTTCATGGTTTAATGTTAATAATGTGCTGTCTGCGTAAATAACACTGGAACTGATACTACTTTCGTACGCTTAAAAACCACTACAGTGTGCTTCAATGGCTACTTGCTGTCATTGTCAACAACAAACATTTGAAACGTTACCCATTCTCTCGCTACGGTTCCGCCCAAACTGATTCCGTACTAGACCAGTGCATCTGGTGTACCCTGCTAGCTTGACGCCTCTTCTCGTCTGTTACAGAGCATGTAAAACACACACACACACACACACACACACACACACACACAAGCGACATGTTTCTCTATTTTAGACTAGATTATTATGCATTAATACAGTTAGTGCCTTTTTATAGTGTACAGAACTACAAATGCATAAACTAATAGAAATTAAGAGCACTTATTGAGCAGTCTGTACGTTTTGTGTTAATCACAATGTGCTTTGAAACATGAACTTTCTATACATTCAATTGTAAGTGCACACATAGTACCTGGGTCAAGTTAGGAATATATAAGGCATCATGAACTCATAAAACTACTGAGCAACTTTTGTTTAAAATTAAAGCCCAGAAGGAAACAGTAGCATGAAATGGCTTCCATGTGATTCTTATTGTAGTTTGTGGAATCATATCAGTCAAGCTCTTGTTTCATTAATACGTGTAGACAAGAACTGGTACAAATTGATATCATTTATAAAACTGTTTAGAATTGTATGATTATTATTTGTTAATAAAGTAAAAGAATAACACTTTGCAGTCAAGTAGTATGAGTTCACCATCAGGTTTAAAAGTGTGACAAAGTATATGAACGCAAGAGAATCCTGCACCTAAGAATGAAGTTTGATGTTTTTGAATTTATGGCTATTATTATTCTGCGTAGCTTTCGTTTTTGCTTTTGTCTGTCTCCAGTTAGCGTCGTATGTAGAGTCTATTTTGAGAAAATATTTACCGATAAGTTGAAAACAATCTTCACTGCCAGAGATGTGTCACTGTGGTCTTTTTTGGTTCACCTGAGATGCTACTGCTGTAGTAATTGACAGTCGCTGGACTGTCAATTACTAGACGACGTAAAGACCGCGGTAAGACGCCTCGAAATTATACAGAATCAATTATTAGAAAATTAACCATCCGAAACTACTGTTTCGGTGCATCCGCTTCTTTATAAAGTTTCTTAAAACCTTTTGAAGAGAAATGGGAAACGAATGGAATGCGTTGGGTTCAAATGCGGCCACAGATTTAGCACAACACTGGTCGACCACGTAATGATGTGTCTTGATTAGTATATCGATAATTAATTTAAGCCATCGTCCTTAAGCTTAAAATGTAATTTGGTCCTCTTATTAATGCCATTTAACACTAATCGACTGAATCACTTTTCGCCTTCTTAGCCACAAAAGATCGATAACTCACTTTTCGTAACGAAGGCCGACCTACTGGTGAAACTTACAATCTCTTCTCAATCGATAGAATTCCGATATCTATTCTGTACACAGCCTCTTGTAGTGCTGCGTATACTCGCATTCTTTGATGACGAGTAGCTGTTTCTCGTTTTTGATGCCATAATTATTCTATGTTTCAGCGTTGCTCTTCTGTTGAATTTTAAGATCTTGAAATCTTGTATCCTGCGTCTTCCTTTTTGAAATATCCCCTCCTGCGTCTCTTCTTCGTTGATAATCTCAAAATCCGTGTTTCTTCTTAAAACTTAGTATATTACTGCAACAATGGCTCTGTGATAGGTTTGTGGAAACATATGCATTCCATTCGTTTCTATATATTCACATTGCTTGCTCAGCCTCATTGCTATAATTCTCTTTTTCCACGTAAAACCTTTCGACTGCGTTCCTCTCATCTATCTTTACATATCAAAGTTCGACGACAAATAACTCGCTTTCATTTGTCGCTTCCTCCTTCATAAAATTATGCACAGATTAAAGTTTTACTACTGGGTCAAAATGTATTCTTGTATATATAAATCACATGAAGTCAAAGTTACATCGAATATGACAAATTATTTAGACAATACATCGAATTAATTTAGACCTAAGTAAACAAAATGTGTTAATGATGAACAAGTTATACACAATTATCATTACAAATGACGATAGAAGAAAACATGGTTTTTTTATTAATAATGAAAAATAAATCTACGTTGTTTAGTCAAGCTTAGCACTGGAGAGCATGCGTTTATTGACAGACGATAACCGTTTAATAGTTTCCTCGGCCCTTCAGTGCTTCAATACTTTACAGTTGTCAAGCCTAGAAATAAGAATGCTGCTGACTATGTTTGATAAAACAGTAAATCGTACTGTCATGTAGAATGTAATGTTGCAACCCACCCTCATATCGTGTGACATTTTCATAGTTCCTCCTTCGAAAATTTTTCTTCTTTATGTCTTTTTATCTAAAATGAACACTGACGTTCACTGAACTTTCCACCAATTTAACAACGTCTCTAATACTCTACTAAATTTTACATAACAGTGTAATATGATAAATAAGCACTTAATGAATATTCGTTCTGCTATTTTCATTTGCCAGTGCTTTCAAAAAAAGAGCGATTACTTACAACTAAGATGAATAAACTTGAATAGAAAGTGTAATTACGGCAGCCTAATATAAGGCAGATGTATTCGATATAGCGGCGGCATAATATCGATATTATTTCTCAAAACTGTAGATATTTCCGATATATCAATGTTTCCCTGCCATCCCTGACTGGGGACACAGCGAAATAGAGAGTTCTTTGTGAAAGAAGCACGTGACGTGAAAACAGTGTTTTATTTGGCGAGCACGTCATTAATCACGGCTCGCATCTAGACTGTACAACCACGAAAGCATCTTGACGGAAATCTGCTGCCGCCTGACAAAGACCATGATTCTCATGCATATTTTGTCGTTTTGTTAATCTGTATGGGAATTAAGAATGCTTACAATACGGTCGTAGTGTTCAGAAATGAAGTTATATTGTCGATCAATCAGCAACAGTAATTCTGGAGTTGAAACCGTCATGTGCTATCCTATATGAGACGTATTACATACAACTAGATTCAGTATATTGAAACGTGTCCGTAAAAAGGACAACCGAGTGTACAAAGTAGACTGTCTCGAGTTGTGAAAAAAAAAAATTGTGGACTCTTTGCATCATTATAAATAAACGGAAGGCAACTCACGAGAGTGCTTAGAAGGAGTACAACTTGCGAGAATCAGTTTTTCTCTTATGACACCTCACGATAAAACCCAGTTTTTCGAGTGGATTTTGTCCGTGTGACTAGGCGGAATCATACAGTACAAATGAGTAAAACAATGGAACATTCGTTAACATTCTCCATAATTCTTATCGCTCTGCATTAAATACACTCCTGGAAATTGAAATAAGAACACCGTGAATTCATTGTCCCAGGAAGGGGAAACTTTATTGACACATTCCTGGGGTCAGATACATCACATGATCACACTGACAGAACCACAGGCACATAGACACAGGCAACAGAGCATGCACAATGTCGGCACTAGTACAGTGTATATCCACCTTTCGCAGCAGTGCAGGCTGCTATTCTCCCATGGAGACGATCGTATTCGTGCTGGACGTGCAGACCGCGTGAGACGACGCTTCATCCAGTCCCAAACATGCTCAATGGGGGACAGATCCGGAGATCTTGCTGGCCAGGGTAGTTGACTTACACCTTCTAGAGCACGTTGGGTGGCACGGGATACATGCGGACGTGCATTGTCCTGTTGGAACAGCAAGTTCCCTTGCCGGTCTAGGAATGGTAGAACGATGGGTTCGATGACGGTTTGGATGTACCGTGCACTATTCAGTGTCCCCTCGACGATCACCAGTGGTGTACGGCCAGTGTAGGAGATCGCTCCCCACACCATGATGCCGGGTGTTGGCCCTGTGTGCCTCGGTCGTATGCAGTCCTGATTGTGGCGCTCACCTGCACGACGCCAAACACGCATACGACCATCATTGGCACCAAGGCAGAAGCGATTCTCATCGCTGAAGACGACACGTCTCCATTCGTCCCTCCATTCACGCCTGTCGCGACACCACTGGAGGCGGGCTGCACGATGTTGGGGCGTGAGCGGAAGACGGCCTAACGGTGTGCGGGACCGTAGCCCAGCTTCATGGAGACGGTTGCGAATGGTCCTCGCCGATACCCCAGGAGCAACAGTGTCCCTAATTTGCTGGGAAGTGGCGGTGCGGTCCCCTACGGCACTGCGTAGGATCCTACGGTCTTGACGTGCATCCGTGCGTCGCTGCGGTCCGGTCCCAGGTCAACGGGCACGTGCACCTTCCGCCGACCACTGGCGACAACATCGATGTACTGTGGAGACCTCACGCCCCACGTGTTGAGCAATTCGGCGGTACGTCCACCCGGCCTCCCGCATGCCCACTATACGCCCTCCCTCAAAGTCCGTCAACTGCACATACGGTTCACGTCCACGCTGTCGCGGCATGCTACCAGTGTTAAAGTCTGCGATGGAGCTCCGTATGCCACGGCAAACTGGCTGACACTGACGGCGGCGGTGCACAAATGCTACGCAGCTAGCGTCATTCGACGGCCAACACCGCGGTTCCTGGTGTGTCCGCTGTGCCGTGTGTGTGATCATTGCTTGTACAGCCCTCTCGCAGTGTCCGGAGCAAGTATGGTGGGTCTGACACACCGGTGTCAATGTGTTCTTTTTTCCATTTCCAGGAGTGTATTTAGAGCTGTTTGTAATCGATGTATACAGATGGAATTATTACGTTCTTAAGCCGCACACTTAACTTTTAAAGTCGCAATTGTTCATGAAAATAGCTAAATACATCTTGTCGTGAAATTACCTCCAGAAAGTGAGACTGGCCAATGGATAAAGCTATCCCCCGACTTAAGAACTTATTCAGTAGCAACACAATGCTCAATTGAGCTTACTCATGCTGAGTATGAAGGTGCGATCTGTATTTACTTTCTTAGCAGAAGAAAAACTTCTTAGGCAAGATCGCAATAAAACACTGCATTGTGGAAATCAGTCACCCACAGTACGGTGTTTTATTGCGATCTTGGCTACGAAGTTTTTCTTCTAATAATAATGCTCATTAAAATGGCATGACATTGTTTCCAGTTAACTAACGGGAGAGCAAGGCTTGCTGCAAGCTGTAATGTTGTCAGAGTTCCGATGCTTGCTGGTGAGAAGCCGTCATATTCACACTAGACAATTTGCCCCTTGACGGGTGCTGACACCGGCGGGCCAACAACAATACCGGCATCACATCCTCTTTGCAGATTAGACCAAGTTCTGCGTACAGCATCACGTGGACAAAGCCGCTTAACTCATAATTCACAATATTACGCCACAATCCGAAGCTGAATAAAGGTTAGAACACTTTTTTTCTGGATATTCAACAATCGTTACGGGTCTGTTTTTCCTACTCATCTGCATTAACTTACATTTTCTACATTTAAAGCAACCTGCCATTCATCATAAAAACTAGAAATTTTGTCTAAATCATCATGTGTATTCCTACAGTCACTGGACGAGCACATCTTCCTGTACACCATAACGACATCAACAAGCAGCTACAGATTGCTGTTCACCCTGTCCATGAAGTTATTCATGTATATAGATAATAAAAGCGCTCCTGTCACACTTCCCTTGGGCACTCCTGACGATACGCTTGGCACTGATGAACACTCGTCACCTAGACCACGTACTGTGTTCTATGGCTTCAAAAGTCTTCGAGCCACTCACATACCTGGAACCTAAACCTGTTATCGGACCGTGGTCAACATTCTGCAGCTGGGCTCCGTTTCACATACTTTCCGGAAACCTTGGAATAAAAACCAGAGAAAAACCTTTCAACTAAATCCTTGTCAGAAACTATATGCATCGCGTTTTATTCGTGTTAAGCGTTAATCCGTTTTCTAAAAACCATGTGCTGGTGTTACCGATTATCCTAGACCAAGAAAGTCATTCTCAGATGTTTTTGTCTCGAATTGCGCTACATCATTGTGATACGTTAGGAACCGTTATCGCTTACACCCTGTGTAAAATACTACAATCAGCTGCTGACGACTTGGTAAGCGGTCGAAGCCGATATGATATCTTCTCAGGTAGCACAGGCTGAAATATACAATTAAAATCTTTCATTAATATTCTTCATATCCCAACCCATTCTTACAGCTATCGCAGAGTTATAACTAGCTTACTACCACCAAATGCAGAGATATATAACGAGGTACTCTCCCAAGTCGTGAAAGCCCAAGACCGTCGTGTCATCCTCTGTGGTCGTTTTGTAGACTTTCCAAACCATGGAGCCGCTACTATTCGACCACGTAGCTCCTCAATTGTCGTGCTGAATACACACCGTAGCAGTCCTACCATCAATGAAAAATACCTGGCAGCACCAGGAATCGAATCCAGATCCTCTGTATGGCAGCCAGACGTCTGATTACTCAGTTGCGCAGGAGGACATAGAAATAAAACCTATAGTAGTTACAACGCCCCTTCCTCACACGGTTAAGGAAAAAGATTTCATTTGTCGAGTCGCGAGTAGTATCTTCTCTGATGCCATAGTAAATCGCAAATAACAGAGGTATAGTGGAAGCCCGCATCTGATGTCGAAAATTTACCGCTACAAACTCTTGAGGCTGTTGCGTCATTCAAAATAGACTCTGTATACGACACGAGAGGCGGAGCTATTTCCGCTGTAAATACCACCAGGAAGCGACAACCACATTTACGAGGTGTCAGGAACATTTCGCTCCACCCACGACATCGTCAGCAACTACTGCCTTTGCCCCAAGGTTTCTCCCCGTACGTTTCTGCGCGAACAACGTCACACCTGGTACCCAGCGCAAATGAGCATTCCGGCGCACGTCCCGATGAGACCTGACAAAGGAGCAGCGTGGCGTAGCATAGCGCGAATTCTAAACGCGGATCTCACTGGCGTCCCCACCTATCTCGCACCTCATTCTACACGCCTGCTTTGCCGGCTCTGGCCCCAGTTTCACGGAGACGCCCTATATGGCGTTCGCTGTTCGTATGCAAATAAAGTGTTTCTCCTGGCTGTTACAGAACCGTTACGAAGGCTGAGATTTTGTTCGATTTTTGTAGTCCAGTCCGGTGCAGGGAGAGGAAAGTGATGAAAACGTTTTAGTTGCCTTTTTCTTTTAGCAATGCAGCGAAGGTAATAAAAACTGTAGGAGCTGTGGAGAGTTTCGATCAAACACTTTACGTGTTTTAATATTCCAGTTACACATGTTCATTTTTATTCCCCATTAAAGTACTAATTTGAAACATAATTGAGAAAAGGTATTAATCCATATTGTTGCTGAGTATTGGGAGAAGGGTGGGATGGGTAAAAGCTCTTTTATTAGTATTTTTGGAAACGATCAGTATCATTTCATTTGTTCTCAATAACTCGCATTTTCATGTACATGCTACATTACTGGCCATTAAAATTGCTACACCACGAAGATGACGTGCTACAGACGCGAAATTTAACCGACACGAAGAAGATGCTGTGATATGCAAATGATTAGCTTTTCAGAGCATTCACATAAGGTTGGCGCCGGTGGCGACACCTACATCGTGCTGACGTGAGGAAAGTTTCCAACCGATGTCTCATACACAAACAGCAGTTGACCGGCGTTGCCTGGTGAAACGTTGTTGTGATGCCTCGTGTAAGGAGGAGAAATGCGTACCATCACGTTTCAATCTTTGATAAAGGTCGGATTGTAGCCTATCAAGATTGCGGTTTATCGTATCACGACATTGATGCTCGCGTTGGTCGAGATCCAATGACTGTTAGCAGAATATGGAATCGGTGGGTTCAGGTGGGTAATACGGAACGCCGTGCTGGATCCCAACGGCATCGTATCACTAGCAGTCGAAATGGCCGGCATCTTATCCGCATGGCTGTAACGGATCGTGCAGCCACGTCTCGATCCCTGAGTCAACAGATGGGGACGTTTGCAAGACAACAATCATCTACACTAACAGTTCGACGACGTTTGCAGCAGGACGGACTATCAGCTCGGAGACCATGGCTGCGGTTACCCTTGACGCTGCATCACAGACAGGAGCGCCTGCGATGGTATACTCAATGACGAACCTGGGTGCACGAATGGCAAAACGTCATTTTTTCGCATGAATCCAGGTTCTGTTTACAGCATCCTGATGGCCGCATCCGTGTTTGGTGACATCGAGGTGAACGCATCTTGGAAGCGTGTATTCGTCATCGCCCTACTGCCGTATCACCCGGCGTGATGGTATGGGGTGCCATTGGTTACACATCTCGGTCACTTCTTGTTCACATTGACGCCACTGTGAACAGTGGACGTTTCATTTAAGATGTGTCACGACCCGTGACTCTACCCTTCATTCGATCCCTGCGAAACCCTACATTTCAGCAGGATAATGCACGACCTCGTATTAAAGGTCCTGTACGGGCCTTTCTGGATACAGAAAATGTTCGACTGCTGCCCTGGGCAGCACATTCTCCAGATCTATCACCAATTGAAAACGTCTGGTCAATGGTGGCCGAGCAAGTGGCTCGTCACAATACGCCAGTCACTACTCTTGATGAACTGTGGTATCGTGTTGAAGCTGCATGGGCAGCTGTACCTGTACACGCCATCCAAGCTCTGTTTTATTCAATGCCCATGCGTATGAAGGCCGTTATTACGGCCAGATGTGATTGTTCTGGGTACTGATTACTCAGGATCTATGCACCCAAATTGCGTGAAAATGCAACCACATGTCAGTTCTAGTATAATATATTTGTCCAATGAATACCTGTTTATCATCTGGATTTATTCTTGGTGTAGCAATTTTAATGGCCAGTAGTGTAAATGAAGTGAAACTGAGATTACTTTGCTTTCGGTTAACTATAGTGTGTGCAGTTTATTGATCGGTAGTTGTGGAACGAAGCTCGGACTATTTGCTTATTCTTAATTTTATTAATTAGTGTTGTTAGGAGTTGAGCCACTCCTGTATCGGCGGAACATGGTGATTCAAGTGAGTATTCTATGATTCCAGTCATATTTGTATGCTGGTGAGTTCATTTTCGCAGGACTTTTTTATTTTAAGCTCCCAATTGCGGCGGCTCATCCGAATCAAACCAAACTTAAACATTCAAATTTGAACTTTGTTTATAAACTTTATTCAACAAACTTTTAGGTAAAGGAGCCACCACAGTATGTGTTTGAACGCTATGTGTAAGAGGAAGTGTGGTATAGTGAGAGCATATTCTTATGTGGATGTTGTCGATGGTATTAAAAGTTCTTGGGTTCAGCGTCATTCTTGCAATCTTTGACACGACGTTTCTGTCTTCTTGATTATGGCCTCTGCTGGAAGCTGGCTGCGCCTTGTGGCATACAGCCACATTTTGCTAATTTAAAGGCAGTATGTATCACGTTCTTTCCCACGGACTTTGATGAGTGGCTGATGAATGACAGTGGCTGATGAATGACAATGCAGTAATCAACGAAAACTTTCGTCCTTTTAGAAGTGGCGATGGAGGAGACGTTGAGTGCACATTATTTGTCTGTAGCTGTAGTTGTACGTTAGCAGTCGGAACCCTTCGTCGAAATTTTAGCTCTTCAAGCTTTTAGTAAACCTCGACTGCATCCAAGACTCTACATTTGCACATAGTGCTTTTGCTAAAACATAAAATTTACTTAGACTTTTACCTTGCCATTCTTTTTCAGTGTGCGCAGCGACGGCAGACTTGGTGGACTTCTTGAGGGGTAGATATCGATTCTGTTCCATTAGACGTTATTTAGCTGCAAGAGATGTCTTTCCTATCTATAGATTCCTTCTACCTCATTTTCTGTATTCCTCTGTTCTTAATTTTATTATTTTTCATTTTGTGGTTGCAGGAAAATTTTGTTTTAAACCTTGACGCCTGCCAATCTTCCCTATGTGATCGGTAACGTTCTTCATGTAAGGCAGAAAACAAACAGTTCTCTTACTTGTTCCCTATCCCTTTCCTACCTATTGCTTTCTCCCATTTCGGAGATTTGCCTACTCACTGTGTTGTACCCTTTAGTTATCAATGTTACTCTTATTTTTAAAAAAAGACCAACAACACACACACTTTATCGTTCGAAAAAAGTATTTTCGTAGGGGAGCGCGTGTGTATGTCCGTGTGATAGTAAGAATAGCAAACAGTTCGAATTTCCTGCTGTCAGTTTCACAGATTTCGGTTTTCTCTATCCACTCCACCCCCAAACAAAAACGCTAAGGAATTATATACGGAAATATTGTAGACAAATAAATATGAGTTAATATTTCGCACCTCTCTTGGGAGGTTTTGTTACGTTGACGCTTCATGTCATGTAAGTGTGTGATGAGGCTCCGTGATAAAGAAAAGTACAAATCAGTGACAGTTTAAGATCGTTTTGCTATTTGTTGTAGCAAATGAATGACAAGGATAGGCCTTCGATAAAGTTACTTCTGATTCCTGGCTACAATCACCTCTACCAGAAATGGTTTTTCCAGTAATCCCGATGTATAGTATACATTTACTTCTTTGAAGAAATGCCACACGTATACTCTAAAGTAAGTAGTGGGAGTTCATCATGGCGTAGATGTGAGTTGTGTATGACGCTGATTCTGTGACGAATGAACATTACATCATCACACAACCAAATAATAAAACTGAAGACTGCTAACATGTTCATATAGTTAACAAATCTTGACTCTCCAAACAATGGCGCTGAAGTCTGGGATTGGTTAGGCATACATTTGTTTCAGAAACGATCGTGATACAGTGCCACAACATGCAGAATCTGTAACTTTAACTGCGGAATAATTGAAAATCGTAGTGTATTGTTTTAAACTTTTTCTTCGGATGGTCCTAATAAGAACAACGGAAAACATTTGGTGCACTTCTGGAAGCACCCAGTATATTGAAAGTACGAAACGTATTTCAAGTTTTGTATTCGATGAAAACTACCTGAATCCATAAGTTATTGTTTTCCTTAGCTTATTTACTTCTGCCTTACACCAATGCAAGAAATTACTTAAATGTGCATCTTGAGAGGACTCATTAAATCTGAGGTATATGGTCACCATCTTATAGGTGTGCCTCTGATACGCACGTGTGACAGGCTACAGAGCTTAGCACGGGCTAACGAGTATCGCCACTGAACGTTTCAAGTGCAAGGGCACTTGGTCAGCTGTGTTGCCCACGACTAGAGCGTGCTGACCCCTGGTGTTAAATACTACACCCTCTAATATAACTGCCTGTCTGCAAACCTGCGAAGAGGTCCGTGGAAGAATGGAAGATTATTGACTTCAAATGCGTCCCGTTGACTGTCAAAGGGCGACCATAAATCACCGAAATACGTTCCTGAAATTGCTTGTTTCGAGCTATCTGAACTGTAACTGAATATTATAGAAATGCAAGCTCGTTTCTGAAATGACATTCCGCGATATATTGGTGAATTGATCTGTTATTCAAAACAGAACAAAATCGTGACCTCTTACTGATGAGTGCTTAATTATGGGCACAGTCGGCAATAATTAAAAGTGTGATTTCCTCGGAAGCACAGCAGCAACGTTCCCAGTCGAAGTTCAATGTTTTACAACTCACCACCGAGCGAGGTGGCGCAGTGGTTAGTACACTGGACTCGCATTCGGGAGGACGACTGTTCAAATCCGCGTCTGCCATCCTGATTTAGGTTTTCCGTGATTTCCCTAAATAGCTTCAGGCTAATATCTGGATGGTTCCTTTGAAAGGGCACGGCCGACTCCCTTCCACATCCTTCCTTAATCCGATGGGGCCGATGACCTCGCTGTTTGGTCCCCTCCCCTGAATCAAGCAACCAACAACTCACGAGTTCACTTTAACAGAGGTGGTTGGGCTTGTAAGAGGTGCGAACAGCATCAGATGTTGAGTGATGTCTGTGAAGGACACAGAGATGCCTCGTACTAGTATGGGATAGCGTTATGAGTACCTGACGCTGTGTGAAAAGAACCTCATTGTGGGTCTACAGTTGGCCAGCTTGTCGAATCGTACAGTGTGTAAGGTGCCCCGTGTTTTCAAACGAAGCTCAGGCAGCACTGCAGAACGCATAACAGGGACTGAGGTTACCGTTCCCAAGCTGGCTTATGTAGCTGCTGGACCATCTGGCGTTGTTAGTAGATGGTGGGGTGAAGTGCCGAGGCTAGCTGTGGGAAAGAGTTACACCAGTGCACGATACGTATTTACTGATAAAAGTCACTTTTGTCCACTCCAGATAATAGGAGAAGCCTATTTATCATGCAAACTTTCTTACAACAACATTACGACGAAATAAAGCAGTCATTTCAATAAAGAAATGGACAATGTTTAAGATAACGAAGTTGTACGAACAGTTATGATTTTCCACAACTGTAAGTACGAGATGTAGACTGTACGTCATAGTCGCCAGTCACCAATAGGATGCTTTTCGATCCAGTTCTGTCCTAAGACCATGCTCTGAGGAAATAGCTACTTTCGAGATAAAAGTGATGAATTATTTCGTTATTTTCTGCGAGGAATATCAAGTAGGAGAGCTTTGCGGCAAAACAGGTGGGAGGAAATCCTAAGCGACGACTCGCTAAAATGATCCCTGGTCGGGTTGTCTTTATTTGTGTAAATCCCGGTTGGAAAAGCACAACCACTCATATTTCTACTGTAGTTCTCTTATGGACTAACTAACAAGGGGAGGCCACGACGTTTGGAACGCGGATTTACTGCAAACTTCGTACACTCGCATTACTCCATGAGAACAACAAAATGTGTAAGCAGGAGCACGTACTTCTCAAGCGTTATTGAGAAAATCGCAAGATAGTTTCGGTCGTCAGATATATACCTGTGCATGGCCGTTTTTTTCCATGAAGCGCTGGCAGCCGAGTGGCATACGATGCGAGATGTATACCAACTCTTACTGCGCCGGTGCCCCAGGAATACCCTGGGAAAGAAGTACCCAGACAAAAACTGGCGACAGATATGGCGCGTTATACGGAACGTTTACCTCCCAACGTCGGTACGCCCAACATGGTATGTGGTGGTAAATAGGAAGTTCGCAACGAATCAACGGCGGCACGCGATTCATTTGGCAGACACTCCACAACAGTGGACACTGATGCACATCGTTTAGCATGTTGTGGGACGGCTCCGGTGTGGACTTGGCACAACAGATATTGGGGTTCCTGTTACACTCCGGCCCTCACACAATTTCATCAGGCACACTTTTTTCCCCCAATAATCTTATTTTCCGGTCCAAAAAACCAATGCAGTGACATGGGTACGGGGAATGCTTGTCGGCTACGTCTATAACGAATCGGAAAAGGACAAAATGGATGTTTGGTATTTTCTACTGGATGGACACACGAAGCTCTTGCTCTATCGAACGTCGGGTCGGGAGCAGGTGTCGCCTCCGACACGAATTTCATTTCATTGCTACAGGAGCATGTTTCTTTTGTATTTGTACTATCCGCTATGTCTTCATGTCTTTCATTTGCACATTTTCAATTTTATTCATTTCCTTAATTAATTTTCTAATTAGCCACTATTTGTCAACATTTGGACATCGTAGACACTATTTATGGGGTAGTACAACAAAATGTATGTCAGCAAAGGTTGTAAGTCTGACATTGAAAAATAAATAAATAAATAAAATGAAATAAAATAAAATCAAATAAAAAGAGTAGCGTTGAAGTCTCAGTATGAGCTTCAAACCACCTTTACCCCATTTTTCTTACTTAAATACATTTTTTAAAAAAGTGGTTAGCGTTCAAACCCCGTAATCGCTGGGTTGATGGATCGAGTCAGTTTTTTATATTTCTAACACAGTCATTGTCATATTTAATCGAAAGAGAACGAGAAATTGCTTCTCGTGAAGATGCTGTTAAAATACACTCGATACTGCATGTTCAATGATCAGCGCCGATATTTAAGGAAATGCTGCGTTATGCGTGGTTTGCTTCCAAATTATCGGCTGAAAGAGAGGTTTTTGAAAATGTTGACGAGGTTTGTTTTTCCTCGGAAAACCTCAAAATAACCTTGCGTATGCGGAAACATAGGATATATTCAATACAGCTGGCGCCGTTTAACTTTGTTTTTCGTGTTTTTTCGAAAAATACCATCCCGCAACTTATACTCGTAACGTCGAAAGCGACGATTAATTGTACATCTTTCGAAAGCCGTCTGTGCCGGTCAAAACTTGGAGGTAACAAGTCGTTTCGGGCTCCTTCCAGGTATAAGGGATTTCTCAAATCACGGACAAGCATACATTTTCAGTATCACTTTATGCGTTTGGCCGTTTAATAGTGGGTAGCTATGAATATTATATTATTTGTGAAAATAAAAATTTGTAGACTACCAAATAACATTGTAAATTTAATAAAAGTACATCTGACTACACGTATTTTTCCCATTACATCAATTGTAATATAACTAGTAAAGAAAATGACTGTGTTAGAAATAAAAAAACTGACTAGCGGGACTTGATCCAGCGACCCATCGATTCGGGGCTCGAACGCTAACCACTTTTCTTTGTGTATGTTTGGTCGTTGCGGACGTCAAATAACATCCTTCAAGTTCGTTTGTTGATCCTTCCACTCAGTTTTATTTTACCGAGGCCAACCGGCCCTCTGACCGCACACGCTGAGTTACCGTGCCAGCTATCACTCGGCTGCCGGCGCTTCGTGGTAATAATGGCCACGCACTGGTATACATATTCGACGACCGAAATTATCTTTCGATTTTCTCAATAACGCTTAAGAAGTACGCGCTATCGCCTACACATTTTGTTGTCCTCGTGGAGTACTACGAGTGTGCGAAGTTTGCAGTAAATCCGCGTTCCAAACGTCGTGGCCTCCCCTTGTAAGTAAAGTGGAAGTTAAGCAAAAAAAAAAAAAAAAAAAAAAAGGGTTGGGGGAAGGGGGTCCTACAGGTGTACGTATTTGTGGGACATTTCGTGTGTGACAGCTGCCCGATGTTGGGCTAACTGAGGAAGTGAGGCCAGATACACTGGTCTTCGAGGTATCCGTCTCCTTGTCTGACCGCTACAATGGAATATCTCCGTATCATGCACCATGCACATCATAACCCCTTCACATAGTCGTCTGCCATTCAAAAACAAGTAACGCACCCCCTGCAACCTTCTGTATTATTTGCCACCATGATCGGGGGCTACAAACGGGAGTTACTGTCCCATGCGTGCAATAACAAAAACGTGTGTTTGGAATGATACAGTGACTGGGAAGCATTGCCTACTGATGGATGGCATCACACTGTAAAATTTTGAAATCGATTATGTGATTTAATATCATCATTAAAACAACTGAGGCCGAGCGGTTCTAGGCGCTGCAGTCCGGAACCGCGGGACTGCTACGGTCGCAGGTTCGAATCCTACCTCGGCCATGGAAGTGTGTGATGTCCTTAGTTAGGTTTTAGTAGTTCTAAGTTCTAGCGGGCTGATGACCTAAGATGTTAAGTCCCATAGTGCTTAGAGCCATTTGAACCATTTTTAAAACAGCTGAGTGGGGTATGAAATAACAGTGTACTAAAAATTTAATCTTTGAGGACCATTTTCATTCCTGTTACCGTATTTAAGGCGGTTTTGTGGTCTAGAGGTTCGATTTTTACCTCATTTTAAACATTTTAGGTGAAATCAAAAGATAAGTCAAACAATGCTTATAACATATCACTCATCCATCTTTTAACTGTGCCAAAAAATTTTTGTCCAAAAATATTAAAGTGTTATCAAACAAATTGACTCCGAAGATCGTAGTGCACGCCGTGGCACCGGTAAGCTGGTGGACCTGGTTCAGGTAACTGGGTAGTCTGAAACAGACCAGACCAAAAATTATTAAAATATGAGTGTAGCTATGGTGAAAAAATGAACTTTTTCGCAATATGGCAGCTATTTCAAAAAAGTAAGAAAAATCGACTTTGTTTGGACATTCGAACGTACATTAAAATCGATATCTTGAAAATTGTTTAACTTCCAACCATAGCCATTTTAGTTCTCTACAAAAATAGTTAAGCGGCAAAAAATGGCCGAGTAGGTTTTCGGCAACCAAAACATCCAGCAAAAGACATGTGATATTTTGGAAAGCGCTATTAAAGTTTTGGAAAGAGTTTTCGTCTTTTTTTTTTTCATCAGTCTGCAATGCCTGGGCCATATAGTTAGCCTTCCTCGATCTCGTAAATCTCGTTCGCGTGGAGCGCTTCCTTCCGGGCCGCAGATCTGGCTTCTTTACCGGCCTCACACGAGCGATGCCCTGAGCAAACAAGGCGGTCCGCGTTGCGCCTTCTGCAAAATTCGAACGCCGTGTTGCCAAGTTGAATGCCAATGACATTCATTCTCTGTTCTAGTCCCGCGAAGCAGTTGTTGATGATAACTGTAGCCAAATTTTTTGTAATTTCGACTACTTCTTTACCGGTATTTGCGTGTTTTGGAGAAAGCGTCCATATCAGCAAATTTATCGACTCGTTGGAGTTTGAGCATTCTCGTCAGCACATCTTTCAAGTAAATTGACATTCGATAGGTCTTCGTATATAGGTCTGATTTCCTCCGAGGGCCATAGGTAAGCGGTCGACGATGCGGGACTGCCGGTCCGATGATCGTGTATTTCGACTGTGTGCAACAGTTTATGGGCAAAACGGTTTCGCCCAAGTGTTCTCCATAATACAACGTATCGAAATACGCAATGACAATCGATTTTTCGAAACTTCTAGAACATAACACGCCCTTAATGACAACGAACTTGAAACGTAACGTTTTACGTAAATGTTTTCCTTGTGTCTTCTCAATGACCAGCCGTCCATATGTATTGGGAGTCTGAAAATGCATGTAAGAAATGAGAAATCTGGTAGAGTGAATCATAACAAGCAACATTCATATAACAAACCATGACCATATCCCTACCAGTCTGGCACTAGGCGTCAGTGGCACTTGTCTTTTACCTTGATCTCGCAAGATAATGATTGAAAACCGTGCCCTGCACACCTCCTACCTTGTCGACTCAGAAGGCGGGTTGTACGCCTGCCTTCCTCGCGGTGCTCAGCACTGTTCAGTAACGTCTGGCGCGGAACGTTGAGGCGTGCTGACAAGGATTACAATGTGAAAATTGCTCATTATGACCATCTCTAACAGCCCTATTGTTTCTTAAATTAATTCTAAAAACACGCTTGGCCGCGCTCGCACATGGTTGCACGTTCTGTAAATACTAGAAATAGTTTTAGTTTTGTACGTTCGAAGTTTATAATTTTTTACACGTGTAAGTTTATCGTAGCCATTCTGTTACCGTACATCAGAGATTAAAGTTATTTTACCCACTTTCTGAGGAGGTCTTTTTTCTACCATCACGGCACTGGCTGAAGAGGAAAGCGAATCCTTATACCAGATTTTCTCAATTTATTTTATATTGTGGTTGTGTATGTCACCTATTGATTTCTGCCGACATGTAGGTACTGTGTGTAATGTCGGAATACACGTTTGAATCAGACAGCATGATGAACCCTTCTTTGCGACAGTTCGTACAGAAAATATTGCGTAATTAAATAGCTTTGTAAAAGGTGCAACAAGTGTTTTTCTTTCCTTCAAAAAAGCTGAATGAAATCGGTGAGCTTGCGAAAAGCTGAGACCCTGTTCCCATCTGTGTGACTTGCAAGCAAAAAGCCCCTACCCTACTCCCTGCGCTGACCTAGTCTAAAGCATCGAGTTCACATGTAACTACTAGCCTAATTCGACGTTGTTTCCAGATCAGAGTATAGGGCATGCGGGATAATAAATTAAGTAAAGAAGGTGTATCATAACTATACTTAAATAAGAGTGAAATACAGATTCAAATATTGTGTATTTTGATGAACACCCTCAAACATTTTAATAATAAAGTTCACACGATAGACCACGTAAAAAGACACTGAAATAGGGGGTGAAAATGTCTGAATACAAAGCAATTATTACTGGACCCAGCGTCACTGCTAGATCAGTCAATAGAAACACACACAAATACTAAAAAGAAACGATCAAAATGAAGAAATAAAACGCGTAACTGTGGACGAGTGACAAAGACTATCTAATGATAGCACATGGCAGTAGGAAATGGTAGATTACTGAGACGGTAAGGAGTTTATTTAACAATGAGATGATATTCCAGGCTGACACTTTAGAAAAGCAATTAACACGCTATTAACTTTTTCTGGAAGACACTCAGAATAATTTGGGTACAAACTATAAAATACGAAGAACCATTGCAACTATTGGCTGGCTGAAAAGCATGAGAAAAAAGAAACACAGTAAATTAAGGAAGCATCTTCACCGTGACTAATGTGCTCCAAAATATTTCGAAAAGAGTTACAATTGGTGGCTCGCTTAAGACGGCATTCAAGATAAAATTAGACAAATAGCATTTGGTAACTAGATGTAACAGCAGTAATATTAAATTACCGAAATAAAAGTCATCAGAATTCAAACATTCACCTCAGGCAGCCAAATAAGTTTCATGTGAGTTACCAAACGTAGATAAAAAGTCTTTTACTAAAACGTTTAGGAAACAAGGCCTTCCAGTGGCTGTCTTCTAAGATAAAATGCTCACAGTGTCAACGCCCATAAACAGTGAGAGGCTGCCTGAAGCATTTAGTATTCAGAGAGTGAAAAAAGTAGAGTGTACATAAAGAACAGTCACAAACGGCCACCAGGGAGAGAGGCCACAGGAATTAAAATATAAATACCACTTAACGCTGAAGTGGCACAGAACAAGTCGAAATGCAAATAATGATAAATGTGACAAGTATTTCTGTCAGTGACGCCGACCACAGGCAATTTCATATGTAAGCGCAAATAAAATCGATTATACGCTGACTGTGTCCGCGTTCCAGCCTACTGCATGTATACTGATAAGGCAATCCTCCGCGAAATTTGAGGCAGAAATTAGTATAAATCTGACAAGAAAAAACATATGAGAATATAGACCGAGAACCCCTTTTTGAAGTATTAGCCGAATTTGGACTAGATCAAAAGACAACAAACATCATAAAAAAACACTCACGGAGACCAAATTAAAAGTAAAATTTATGGGAGAATTGAGCACAGAATTTGAAATAGATACAGGAGTACGACAAGGGGATGTACTGTCCCCAGTGCTCTTCAATTGTGCTCTTGAAAAAGTTGTTAGAGAATGGAGGAAAGCAGGTGCACCAGCACACAGACTGGGACCAAGACGAAAGGGCATAGAATTAGACTGTTTAGCATTTGCTGATGACATGGTACTGATCTCACAAGACATTACCGATGGCCCCGGTAGCTGAGTGGTCAGCGCGACAGACTGTCAATCCAAAGCGCCCGGGTTCGATTCCCGGCTGGGTCGGAGATTTTCTTCGCTCAGGGACTGGGTGTTGTGTTGTCCTAATCATCATCATTTCGTCCCCATCGGCGCGCAAGTCGCCGAAGTGGCGTCAGATCGAAAGACTTGCACCAGGCGAACGGTCTACCCGACGGGAGGCCCTCGTCACACGACATTTCATTTCACCGATGCACAGAAACAGCTAGAATTATTACAAGAGCAGGCAGCAAAAATAGTATTACAAATTTCATTTGAAAAAACAAAATTTATGACTGACATCAAAGATGCACCTCCTGATCTCAAAATTGGTAATAGCTACTTCTATCGAGTAAAAGAATTTAAATATTTAGGTGAATGGATTGCAGAAAATTGTAATGGAAAGAAATCTGTCAGATCAAGAGTCCAGAAAATGGAGACGGCGTTTCAGTTAACAAAACACATTTACAACAAAAAGAGTCTCTCGTGGAACTGGAAAATACGACACTACATAACAGTTATTAAACCCGAAGCTCTCTACGCATCTGAGACACTAAACCTTCTACACAGAACACTAAAAGAGGAATGAGAAGTGAAAGAACGTAAAATAATGATGAAAATCCTAAGACCAAGAACTAAAGATGGTGTGAATTATCCGAAACCCAATGCAGAAATATACAAAAATAGCTCCAAAATAACAGACCAATGCGCATGAGAAGAATCCTATTCATGGGGCATTTAGAAAAAATGGACTCAAACAGGTTAACGCACAAAATCCATACATTTTCAAAGAACAAAACTACAAGACCGAACTGGTACAAACAGACAGAAAAAACCAGAGAGTATTAGGGTCTCCAAATCTACATGATAGAAATGAAATCAGAAAAATTCACAAACACACGGGGTTTTGAGGAACAAGAGAGAAAAACGAACCGACATACGTGGTCTACGCAACTAAAGCTAGCCCATTCGTTGTTTATGAAGGAATACTGGGTGAAAAGGAAGGCCAACAAATGTTGATTACGCGTGGTCCTAAGTGATCCATTCGCGAAGAAGAAGAAGGAACAGAGCATAATCACTGCGACCACACACATCGTGACCATACAGTAATACAGCATAGTGTGTCTCGGTAACCAGTACGACGGGACGTTAGGGCAGAACACTGGGATTTTTGAAAATTTCCCTCCCCCACACCCGATATCTCTAAAGCATATTTTCACCGTAGTTTCTACGATGTTTCTGGATGAAACTGGAATCGCCACAAGCCGCCCGTCATCCAGGCAAAGCAGCTAATTGTGGGACTCGGACTCCAAACAGCGCCTTGCAGCTGCCCAGGCAGGAAGCAAACAGCCGCTTCCATCAGCATGGCTGCCTCGTTAGCAGTCAACACGTCTGTCTCGGTACTCCCGGCGTAACTAACTGTCTAAGCTAGTCCCTCGGCCGTTACATACAGCCATCAGCAAAACGTCTTCCACAAGTTGCAGTACTGCAGTAGGCGCTCAACCAACCTCATTGCCGTAGCTTACATGCGAGCACTTATCCTTATGAAACATACCCAAGCCGCTGTTACCAGACAATGGGCCAAAGACGCTACGACAGAGGGGCCGCTATCGATAAAGGCTCTCGTTCGGCGCCATTGCCTTACCGTTAACATGAGCGTCAGAGGCTCAGACGCGATCTTAATTACAAGTGGCCTAATAATTTTGGATGATCTAACTCTCGTAAATAGTGAGCAACAAGATCAATAACTGTTTATCCGACAAACAGGCAATTTTTTTATCAACTTTCGTGTACCGTTCCTCACAAGCGACTTCTAATCAAGCTGCGAGCCTATAGGGTATCGTCTCAGTTGTGCGACTGGATTCGTGATTTCCTGTCAGGAAGGTCGCAGTTCGTAGTAATAGACGGCAAATCATCGAGTAAAACTGAGGTGATATCAGGTGTTCCCCAGGAAAGCGTCCTGGGACCTCTGCTGTTCCTGATCTATATAAATGACCTGGGCGACAATCTGAGCAGTTCTCTTAGGTTTTTCGCAGATGATGCTGCAATTTACCGTCCAGTAAGGTCATCCCAAAACCAGTATCAGTTGCAAAGTGATTTAGAAAAGATTACTGTATGGTGTGGCAGCTGGCAGTTGACGTTAAATAACGAACAGAGTGAGGTGATCCACATGAGTTCCAAAAGAAATCCGTTGGAATTCGATTACTCGATAAATAGTACAATTCTCAAGGCTGTCAATTCAACTAAGTACCTGGGTGTTAAAATTACGAACAACTTCAGTTGGAAAGACCAAATAGATAATATTGTGGGGAAGGCGAGCCAAAGGTTGCGTTTCATTGGCAGTACACTTAGAAGATGCAACAAGCCCACTAAATAGACAGCTTACACTACACTCGTTCGTCCTCTGTTAGAATATTGCTGCACGGTGTGGGATCCTTACCAGGTGGGATTGACGGAGGACATCGAAAGGGCGCAAAAAAGGGCAGCTCGTTTTGTATTATCACGTAATAGGGGAGATAGTGTGACAGATATGATACGCGAGTTGGGATGGAAGTTCATTAAAGCAAAGACGTTTTTCGTCGCGGCGAGATCTATTTACGAAATTTCAGTCACCAACTTTCTCTTCCGGATGCGAAAATATTTTGTTGAGCCCAACCTACATAGGTAGGAATGATCATCAAAATAAAATAAGAGAAATCCGAGCTCTAACAGAAAGGTTTAGGTGTTCGTTTTTCCCGCGCGCTGTTCGGGAGTGGAATGGTAGAGCGATAGTATGATTGTGGTTCGATGAACCCTCTGCCAAGCATTTAAATGTGAATTGCAGAGTAATCATGTAGATGTACCTGTAGCTCTCAATTACACTACCTCAATATGACACCTAAACGATAAGATCATGTGGTCTGGAGACTGAATTTATGACAGCAGAACAACTCGGATCCCAAGAGGCAGAGTTCTTACTGTGGGGGCTGTTTAACATATTCAATTTCAAAGAAAACATCTGACTTTCCATAGGGCTCTGTTTCTCGCAGCCAACATGATTGAGCTGATTTGCGTGGTTTTCAGCTGACTGCTTGGCTGCGTTAGGCTGCCAGGCACGTAATTCTTCTAGTGACCAGAACCGTTTTCCTCACACCTCACTGTTGCACTCATGCGCGAATTGCCGTTCAAAGGACTCCCGTAAAAAGGAAATCGCCAGCTTGGCAAATAATTGCAATCACGACAAACTGAAATTATTGACAATATCTGCATACTGAGGTTTCATTAATGGCTGTTAGACATCTCTCGTCTGACCACATAACACACATAAAACGGTGAATCAAATTATAGTGGAAATTAATTCACGTGCCATCGTGATATCATCGGCAGCCTGAAAAACTGGCGGACGAAGTGTATTCCAGTTATAACACCTCCGACTTTCTTCTCAGAAACTAATCACACAAAGCTGCAAAACTTGTGTCACTGTTCCATGTAATCTCCCTACAACTGTATACACCCTGCTACCGAATACATTTTTCACAAAGACGACGCTATGATTCCATGGCCTCTGCGAAGTATTTCTTTAGAATTCTGGTTTGACCATTGGAAAATCGCTGATGCAACAGCATCATGGCTAGTGAATACGCGACCGCGCATATTGTATTTAACCGTTAGCCAAAAGTCACTAAGAGCCAGGATGCTTGATTTGTTGGAGGAAATAGAAATTAACAGTAATAAGAAAAACGTGTCGTGATCTAATGGAAAACAACCAACGTGAATTTAATCGTAGCTGTTTTATCAAAATTTTTGAAGATAATCTGTGACAAAAATGTTGCACGTTTGGATTTTGAAAGCTTTGTTGCGATGGATCCGTTTGAACTAGTTCCGCATGAAAAACTACGACCTGCACTGCTGTCTTCCCCATGGCCATATGCGCACTCGCATGCCTGCATCGACCCTACTGCATACACATGGTGGGAGCTGATGGTACCTCAGTCACAACGTCAGACCATGTGTTTCTATTTTTTATTTTAATTCGGAGATTGCAATAATTTTGTTCTGTACATAATTGTTATAAAAATGGATATTACGTATCTTAATTCTGCCTTTGTTAATTAGTTGCATTCCGATAACTACTATTCGCTGTTATGCAGTCTGGATTAAGACACTACGAAACTCATATTTGTACTGTGAGTTGCATTTTCCATTGTCGTTTTCTTACTTATTTCATAATTCGAATTTACCGTATTTATAACAGTTTATAGCGGTATTTGAATTGAAACAGTTCCACCTGCCGAGTCGTCTGGAAAGATTTGATTGGTACTGACAGCCATACACAGCGGTTAGTGCTAATGACCTCAAAGGGTGACGAACAAGCCTGATCAGTTTTGCATAATTTCATTAATTTGTATTTGATATTCCTGTTATTGACGAGTTAAAGTTCATAACGAGGATGTGTAAACTTTGTACTTAGGTAACTTGTTAGTGAGCATGGTATTGTGATGTATCGTATTTCGCTCGCAATATCTTTATCTTTGTCTGTTAGTCTAAGACTTCAGAGGTCCATTTGTGCAGGCAGTTTAAGGCTCTCTCACGCTATTCTACATTCTACTCACTGAAATAAGAAAATATAGAATGAATATTCATACGTTATAGAAACCCTATTTGTTCGATTTTGTTGATCTGACATATTTGGAAGGAAAAAGTACTGCTGTCATAGTAATGTTTGATTAAACACAAAATCAGTTTGTTAAATGAAATACTTTGGCTCGATAACGTAATTTAAACAAACCCCTTTCATTGATATATAAATGGAATATTAGCAAATGATCTTCAGAGATCACACCATGAAAGAAAGAGTTCTAGAACATAATACACGATGTATTCGGTTTCTGTCTGTTTAGCTTATGACTGAACCGGTATTCGATCTTTTTTATTACGACTAATTTAAGAACTTGCAACTTTTTTTTTTTAGTGAATGCGGTATTTTTGTATCTTTCCTTACATTTCACATTTTCCTTTCCATCTCTTTCAAAGTAATTTATGTCTTTAAGCTGGTCTAATGTCTTTATTTTTGATATGTTTCTTTCGCTTATCGCCTTATACGAAACAGAGGAGAATCGAAGCATCTGAGATCTGGTGCTACAGAAGAATGTCGAAAATTAGGTGGACTGACACGATAAGAATGTGGAAGTTCTGTGCCGAATCGGCGAGGAAAGGAACATTTCCGATACACTACCAAGAAGAAGGGACAGGGTGATAGTGTAACACAAAATGGCTCTGAGCACTATGGGACTTAACATCTGAGGTCATCAGTCCCCTAGAACTTAGAACTAGTTAAACCTAACTAATCTAAGGACATCACACACACCCATGCCCGAGGCAGGATTCGAACCTGCGACCGTAGCAGTCGCGCGGTTCCGGACTGAAGCGCCTAGAACCGCACGGCCACCGCGGCCGGCGATAGTGTAACACAGTTGTCCTTCATGCATATGTAACGTTCCAAAAAAATTCTTTATTGTCCATCTTATAAAAATCGATTGGAAGTTTTCTGGCTTATCTATTAAAGTAAATAACCTTGAACAAAACTGCTATAAAGCATATCTATGTCTAAATTGTAATAAGATTTATTTGTATAAGATTTTTGTAGAACATTTTTTGAAAACAATTTATTTCTGAATAAGATAAATGTGTTTAAAGAAATATTGTCAACACTCAAAACTGGTACACGTTATGGGTATTACAGTCGTATATGTGAAATGTAAAGGAGGGAGTAATTCCCATGTCATACACGATGGAAAAGCGAGAAACGGAGTAAGTGGAATTATCTGGCACACTAAAGCTATGTAGAAAAAACAAGAGTGAACTTAGTCTGTAGGCAGAAGAGATAGTGGCAATACCTTAGGCTTAGTGTGAGAGTGGCTTATGTATCAATCATTGTCTAAATAGCCTGATCTTTTATAGTATCACTGCACTTGCAGTTGGGCGCAACGAAGAATTTATTACACCCAAAAACATTAAGAGCCTTGGCTGGTAATGCGAGGATTTTGTAGCCGCCACACAGAAAGCTCACAGCTCTTGCCTGCAGCAAAAGGTTAAGAATATTTAGAACTGTTACAGCTTCAACTTCTAAATTTTGTGTCTGTGTTTTTGAAATAATGATTTGTTACTACCATAAACTGATTCATGGAACTTCATTTTCCTAAGACATATATGTGTGCAACATCCCTTCCTAGTGAAAATGATTCCGAGTATCGTAAAATTGTAAAGAACTAGCATTTTAGAATCTTAATCTAGAAAAATATTTTGAAACAATTTTGTTATATAATCAGTAAATGTCTTTTATTGAGCATTAAATCTAAAGTTTTCTGAAAGTTACAATTTTGCTGAACTCAACATGTAAGTTATGAAATGAAAAGTAAAGTTAGGTGTTAAGTTTTGTGGATAGTATCTGCCAGTGTGTGAGCTTGTTAAGGGATAATGGTACACCAAACAGAGGCAGCCACCGATGTAGAACATACGTCTACTCACCGGTTTTTGATGTTCAGTATTGGACTGAAGAACTTCTTCTGCACTTCGATACACCCATTCACACCTCTCAAAACGTACCTTCTTTGACATTAGAATTATTAGATGCATCTTGAAATCTGAGCCACTTTCATATAATATGCATACCAGATGAAATATTTTTGTTACGATTGGCGTGCTCAAGAATTTCGGTAGCTTTGACGAAATATACTTGACTCCACAAGCCATGTTAAAAAATTCGGTCTTTCAGTTCTCCAACAAATTCTTGTCCCTACATCGTATCTCCCATCTGATTTACGTCCAGTTTGTGTTCCCTTTTATAATATTGTGTTTGAGATGATATCCATTCCGCAACTCTTGTTTATATATCTTCCATGTTTGAGCTTTCCCTTCTTTGTACTGGCTCCCCATCTGAGCTCCTAATATTTATAGAGATTCTTATATTTCCTCCAGAGTCCTCTTAATTTTATTATAGGTGATGGTTATGTCTGTCCTAGTCATTCATGCTTCTCTAGCTATCCCCGCATTCCCATCTTGCATTTTCTGACAGTCTAATTCTAAGATGTCTGTGTTCCTTTTTTTTCCTGTTTCATTTCTAAATTTCTATAATTTCTGCTTTCATCAGTGAAATTCATTATTATATAGCGTGCACTGTGATTATCTGTAGTCGAATATAGAAACAGGTAATTTTTTGAATCTTTGTTGGATGTTTTGCTGTAACAGAATATAAAAAGTGATTAAATTGCTATAGCTTTGTTTAATATTTATCGGTAACCAAATGATGCATTTGGGATAAAGGTGGTCGCCATCAATGAAGGGTAATGGCAGTCAGCAGACACACGTTAACAGATAGTCACCACGACTGGTAATTCAACTCAGAATGTAAACTGATTGAACCGTGCGCGGCTCGTGTTCGTGCCGCTTATTGCTTGACGTCTTGTCTTTCCTGTATTGCCGTCTCGTTTCTTATTCGATTTACTGGCGTCACTCAGTTGCTGGCTTGCCTGCCAGTGAGTGGCAGCAGCAGTGCTTATCGGTAAGAACACTGTCTTACTATCTTTGACGTGACCGCTAGTATTTCCGGGTCGTCGTGTGTCGGGAGTTCAGTCGAGATTGGGCACCAGCGAGGTCTAGACAGCGAGTACTCGCCCGACCATTTCCGGGCTCCTTTAGTTGGTCATCGGAGAAAGACGAAGGTAATGAGAAGTAGTAGAAATGAGAACAGCGAGAAACTTAACATCAGGATTGATGGTCACGAAGTCAATGAAGTTAAGGAATTCTGCTACATAGGCAGTAAAATAACCAATGACGGACGGAGCAAGGAGGACATCAAAACCAGACTCGCTATGGCAAAAAAGGCATTTCTGGCCAAGAGGAGTCTACTAATATCAAATACCGGCCTTAATTTGAGGAAGAAATTTCTGCGGATGTACGTCTGGAGTACAGCATTGTATGGTAGTGAAACATGGACTGTGGGAAAACCGGAACAGAAGAGAATCGAAGCATTTGAGATGTGGTGCTATAGACGAACGTTGAAAAGTAGGTGTGACTGATAAGGTAAGGAATGAGGAGGTTCTACGCAGAATCGGAGAGGAAAGGAACATGTGGAAAACACTGATGAGGAGAAGGGACAGGATGATAGGACATATGCTAAGACATGAGGAAATGACTTCCATGGTACTAGAGGGAGCTGTAGAGCGCAAAAACTGTAGAGTAAGACAGAGATTGGAATACGTCAAGGAAATAATTGAGGACGTAGGTTGCTACTCTGAGATGAAGTGGTTAGTACAGGAAAGGAATTCTTGGCGGGCCGAATCAAACCAGTCAGTAGACTGATGACCAAAAAAAAAATCTTGCGGGATGCTTGTGCAGAGAAGTCGGGTGGCCAATGGCCATGTGTTCCCTGTGCATGGTTGGGTCCGAGCCAGTGTCTCTGGGTCGGCGTGCGTCCGAAGAGAGTCTGGACGCAGCAGCAGAGAGGTCCGGACAGCTATGACTCGCCCAACCGTTGCCGACACACATCACTTGAGTGGAACGACCCTCGTTGGTCGTTCGGTCTGTCGTCTTATCGGACGACGTGTATTTGCTCGCCGACCGTTCCTGGATTCTCTGTGCGTGTCGATTTGTGATTCGTCCTTGTTATTCCAGAGTCACTGGTTTTAGTATTGTTCGAGTTGTTTATGGAAGTGTTTTCGCCGAACAGTGTGTAGCTTGTGTAGTTGGACAGAGCAGTTATAATTAATGCTCTCTGTGTGTGTGGCAGTGAGTCGGTTGAGAGCCAGCAGCAAGCAAGTCTCTGCAGCGCGAGGGCAGGCCGGGACTGCTGGCAGTGTGCTTCGCGCTGTCGGATCGTGTGGCGCAACCTGCAAGAGCGAAAAGTTCGTTGTCCACCGAACCTGGACGCTGAAGTTGAGTGATCAGTTAATCTGTTATGAAACCTCAACTATTGTGACATCTCTTCGTTCATTTGTGGCTTGTTGCCCCCTTGGCCGTTAGGGCTAGCAGCACCGTATGATGTGTTGGAGTCAGCGAAATCCTGCAGCCGTCTTCCTATGTTGTGATTAATTATTAAATTGACTGTTACTTACCAGTGAAGTGCACCAGCGGTATTTTCCGCCCTGCGGCCGTTAACGCTCTGGTTACTGCACTGGTCGTTAGCGTAGTTTGTAGGCAGTGTGCCTTTTCCTCGTCGTGTTGTTGCCGTCCAGCATGGCATGTAATTTGACAGACTTTTAAGTTGTTTGGTTCATATTTAGTTAGAGTGGTTATTGTTTCCATGGCTGTCTTTAGACGCCAATTTCTGGATGCTTAGTGCTGTTCATATTCTCGTCCTAGACTGATAGTCTCCATCGTTTTGCCGTTGATCGGACGGAAGGGAGTTGGTTAAATTGGTTGGTCCTTGGGCTGTACCTAGTTTGGGTTGCCACCTGATTACCTAACTTCAACTCTTGGCTGCCTGTATCACCTCACCTTACGTTTGAGCTACATTTCCAGGCTGACCCTTGGAACACTTCTGAGCAATAATTGTTCTGTTCGTTTGAAATTGTGATTTTCATTGTAGTTAAAGCACTGTGCGATGCCTTTGATCCTATATTAATTCAGTTTTTTTTTAACGATAAGGCCTTCAGCCGTGTTAAATTAAAGTTTTGAGCATTGATTGTTTTAGACAAATTTCTTTATTCTTAGAAATTGTTCTATCTGAAATTGTTTGTAGTCCAGACCCGAAGCCGTTAGTTGTTCCATGTGTTATGTGTGGCCTTCAGCTGAGGATTTGCGTGAAACCCTTAATAAGGCCTTCAGTCGAGTGTATTCTCTAAAGGAATTTTTTTTATCAGAAGCAAGATGTTTATTCTAAATTATTTATCTGACTTGTTGTTCAGGCATTCAGCCGTTGTTTCAAATTTGTTTGTGGCCTTCAGTGTGCAATAAGTTAATCAGGCTTCGGCCATTCTTTGTAAGTTTAAATGGAAATTTTCTTGCTTAGGAAACATTGTTATTAATGTGCCTTAATTATAGCTGTCATTCAGATGTGTAGTGTAGGCCTTCAGCCATTAATTGTTTTCATTCCATTTTTAAAAAAAATTCATTTCTAAGCTGGGCCTTCAGCCGTTCTTGTGTTTGCTATGTGTTTTTGGGCCTTCAGCCCAGAAAGCATCTCACGTTTTCTTTAACTAAGCCTTCAGCCGTATTGTTTAATAGTCATCTTTAAAGCCAGTGTGTAAATAAGTGGTTCCTAGAAAAATAAAGTTGTGTTTTTTTTGTACAACTCACAGTAACTGTTTACGGGCTCATCCACAATCTTAGGCTTATCCTGTGTCCTCTCTGACCACCTACCATCCAGGTCTCTCTGACCCTGATTTAGCTCCTAGTAGTACAGATGTTTTTGTTATTGGTGATATTGTATGGTAACATGGTAACCAAGTTAAAAGCAATTTCCATTCACTATGCAGAGAAAAAAAGACTTGTCTATAAAATGGCGATGTATGGGGTAATATGTTACAATTTCGTTTTGAGGGGGCTATCTGCTAATTAATGTGTGATACGAAAGTTGAAGTACTGTCGACAACAAGTGAACTTTATTGTTATTCTTCAGGCTTTCCCGGCGAGGGGTTGTCATGTTGATTAATCGGGTTTTTACACGATATTTCAACTTCGTGACTCGCAGTCTTTTTCAGGTGCTGTCCGATACTGATTCCAGTCTCTCTCTCTCTCTCTCTCTCTCTCTCTCTCTCTCTCTCTCTCTGGTATTGACAACCTCCTCTCAGGTCTTCTACAATATCTGAGTGTTTATCAGTTGACATTTACTCCACAAGGATAAGATAAAAATTATTTGTGTGGATTAAAAGGATTGACTAAGACTTGTCTGAGCTCGACAGGATAAAATACTGTGGGTGCTAGGGAACTAGCGGTGCGAGAAAGAACAATGTTTGTTCTTCTTCTTCTGATTGACTCTTGCTATACCAGCGATAATGCGATGAAGTCGTATTCGGTAAAGACAGGGATGCGGTTTATGAGGTCCGCGCACCTCGTCCGTCTCAGCCCGAAGTGCAGCCCTCTCCTCTGTCATGGCAGGTTTGAGAGCGTTGGCGACAGCATAATCGATCTTGCGAATGCTGTCGGGACTGCAGCAGCACGGCCCTCCACTCGCGCCAACACCGGCGGAAGTGGCGATGGCATGTTGTGCGGGCGGGGCGTGGTCCATTGCCACCTCGTCTTGAGCGGTGATTCGCCGTCGGCGTGTGTGCCGCCCCTTCCCGCGGCCACAGCTCTTAAGGTAACTACAGCCACGGTACTTGGCGGAGTGTGCGCCGCCGCAGTTGGGACATATAGCGGCGGCGTCCCTAGGCTTCGTGCACTCGCGTGAGAGATGTGGCTTTGCACACTTTAAACACCGGTGCAATCCGCGGCGAAGTGCCCCAGCTTCTGACAGCGAAAGCACTGTACAGGCTTCTGCCTCTTCTGCTTGCCGTCGAGCCCAAGCGCTTGGCCCAGGTGGCTGACGATCGCGTCTACTTGTTCTCCTCGTCTTCCCTTCCCGCGTCCAGGCATGTTGGCGCAGCGAGCGAGAGCAGCAGCGAGCAGCAGCGACGTGGTCCGCGGCGAGTCAGTAGCAAGATTCCAGAGTGTTTTTTTTTTCTTTATTGAGTTTCGATTCCCCCCGAAGGGGGTGGGCTGGCAACAGCTTAGTATGCCGCTCTTCAGCCTACAGACTTCGTTTTAAAAAGATGAAGGTAATAAGTGATAAAAACTGGCGATAAAATCGGAGACTTAAGTGCTAACATGACGACAAAATCGTGGAACTTAAAACATAGAACAAAGGGACGATGATGCTAATAGAATACATATGAAGCAGACAGGTAAAATAACAGACAGACAATTAAAAACACGGCGACAGTCTGGTTTCTGTTCGCAAAAGATATAAAATTCACACCCAGCGACAGCATGATTTCTGTTCCCCAACACTTTGGAAAGCTGAACAACACTGAACATTCACTCGAACACTGCACTAAAAAGTTGGCAAATATGACATACCACAGCCGAGAGCAGGTTGTGGGAAACTGGACAGATGATGGGAAAATAAAAAGGGGGGAAGGGGGAAGGAGCGGAAAAACGAAGAGGGGAGGGGGGAAAGGAGCCGATGGAGGATGAGGACCCTACGAGTGGTGGGAGGTGTTGGGCAGACGCGACAGGGAGTGGGGAAGACAGAGGAGGGGAATACAAAAGGACACGGGAGGGAGGAGAAGAGAGGTAGGGAGAGGTTTGGCGTGGAGAAAACAGGATGGAAGGGGGGAAGAGGGAGCCCAGGGAAAGGATGGAGGAAAGGAGGGGGCTCAGGATCAGAGTTTCTAGGAGGGATAAATGGAGGGAGCGAGGGCATCATCCGGGAGGGGGAGTTGATGGAAGCCACCTTGGGAAAGTTCGAGGAGTAGGAGCAGATGGAGTAAAGGAATGAGGTCATAGAGGTTCCGCGTGGGGGACGGGAGGCGTATACAGAACGCGAGGCGGAGTGCATGACGCTCAAGGATCTGGAGCGACTTATAGAATTTGGGGGGGGGGGCAGATATCCAGGCAGGACTGGCATAACAGAGGATGGAATTGATTTAGGATCTGTGGGTGTGGATGGTGGTAGAGGGGTGCAACCCCCATGTCCGGTTCCAGACTGGAACGAGTCCGGTGTTTATGCCCACGCTACAGCCGTTGCTATTGGTCGGGAACACCACAGACAGAGCGCCAGACGAGGCGCGGACCGTAGAGGGAACGCCTAGCACAACGTAGGCATAAATACCGGACTCGTTCCACACTGGAATCACTATCAGACAGCACCTGAAGAAGACTGCGAGTCACGCAGTTGAAATATCATGCAGGAAATACGCAAATGACCGGCAGAAACCCGATTAATGAGCATGACAAGTGAACTTGATGCTGAAAGTTATCTTAGCAGAAGATCCATGTGTGTTTTGTAATAACGTAGAGCAAATCTTTACATACTTTGATAAGTATTGCAGACAATTATGATTTCATTGAAGTGTAATAGAATAAACCAACATTTTTTACTGTCTACTCCACCTTAACCTGCAAGTTGAACCAGTACTGCCACTATGCAAGACAAAAGTATTTATTTAAATGTTATAGAACAGTTTAGTTAAGACAGCATTTCCGCGTGTGTTTTATATTGTCGCAGTAGAAATCTTAAGTTTTTAGATAAATAATATGTACATTTGCGTTTTGATTGTGTTTACTTATTGTCGTTGATAAAGTTCGACGTTTTACTTGCAGTGAGGGAGATACGACGAATCCCTTTAAGTTTTTTGCTTGTGAATATAATCAACCTCTTGAATAGAAGTGTGCCATTGTTTTCTTTAGGCTTACATGTTTGTTAAACGATACTCTGCAACGGAACTCTTCAGTTCCCTCCTAATCCCACTAATGCAAAAACCGTATGTGAAAAAGTTTAGAGAGAGATAGATTATTAACAGATTCTGCCGCGCGTCTCACTGGTTTTACTTTGATGGAGACCCGCCTGCCGTGCTTCAGCGTATGTTAACATCGGTTTCCACCAGTATCTCAGTGTGAACAGAGAAGAAACATCTGCAGTGACTCTTGTAATTACGAGGGTTGTTTTTTAAGTAAGGGCCGTTTTTGTTTTTAAAAAAAGATACAAATACTTTTGTAAAAAAACTTTTATTTTCTGATTCTACACACTTTTACCTATTTTTCTACGTAGTTGCCTTGTTTATTTAAGCACTTGTCATACCGTACAACAAAGTTTTTAATTCCCTCTTCAAAGAATTCGGCCGCCTGCTCCGTCAGCCAAGAGTTCACGGCCGCTTTCACTTTATCGTAGTCACTGAAGCGCTGCCCGCCAAGATGGTGTTTCAGGTACCGGAAAAAGTGGAAATCGCTAGGGGTAAGGTCGGGGCTGTATGGTGCATGGTCCAAAACTTCCCAGCCAAAAGAATCAATCAAATCCCGAGTCTTTTGAGAGGTGTGAGGCCTAGCGTTATCGTGCAGGAGCAAAACTCTTTTTGTCAGCATACCGCGCCTTTTGTTTTGAATTGCTCTGCGGAGCTTCTTTAGAGTTGCACAGTAGGCATCTGAGTTGATTGTCGTTCCTCGTGGCATAAAGTCCACTAGCAAAACACCGCGCCGGTCCCAGAACACAGTTGCCATAATCTTGCACTTTGACAGCGTCTGTTTGGCTTTGACCTTGACGGGTGAGGTTGTGTGTCACCATTCCATCGATTGTCGCTTGCTTTCGGGAGTGATATGGGATACCCATGTTTCATCTCCAGTGACAATTTGACTCAACATGTCATCCCCTTCTTCCTCGTAACGAATCAAAAAGTCCAATGAAGTGGCAAAACTCTTCTCTTTGTGGTCCTCTGTGAGGAGCCTGGGTACCTACCGAGAACACAGTTTCTTAAAGTTTTGTACAAAACCGATCTTGAAACTTGTGGAAATTCCAAAGAAAGAGTGGAAATTGTGAATCTTCTGTCCTCACGAATCTTTGTTTCGACTGCAGCCACCAAATCATCAGTGATCACAGAGGGCCGGCCTAAGCGTTCTTCGTCATGGTCGTTTTGACGGCCATTTTTAAACTCTCTAACCCATTGACGCACTTTACCTTCACTCATTGCATTCAAGCCATAAACTTCTGTTAACTGACGATGAATTTCTGCAGCTGATAGGCTTCTCGCGGTCAAAAAACATATCACTGACCGTATCTCACACGCGGCGGGCGATTCAATAATCGTAAACATTATAAAGTAGCACAGCGATACGTACACGTCAGCTACAGAACTGCAACTTGCATCAGTGTGAACGGGAAGGATGCCGGCAAGTGGCGCGGTGGCTTGTTGCGGCGTCCGCGCGAACTACGGGACTATACGCGCAAACGGCCCTTACTTAAAAAACAACCCTTGTACCTCCTTTTAATACAATTTAGACAGACAGCAGAATACTCCTCCTAACAAGTCAAGGAACAAGAAAGTAAAATCTTATTAAATAACAATTTTTGGCTTGTATGAAATGATGTTTATATTGCCAAATTTAACAGGTGGATCATGCTCTCCTTCCAGTAAGATGTGCCTGTTGTTCCTAGTGGATAACGAAAACTAAGGTACTCAACAGAACCACTGCCTGGCATGGTCGCTTTTCAAGCTCGCACGGGTTCACCAACGCTTGTTCCCACGTGTATGCAACATGGACGGCACTTTACCGATGAACTCTGGAGACACGCCCCTTGTAGACTCGCTGACTAACCCCAAAAGACAGCTCAGAAATTAATTATCATTTTATACCCCCAGGCGACATATTGGCGTCAGTCGAAGGTTGACATCTCGCAGATTCAGTAGGAAGCTGTTGGGGTCCGACAGACGTCCTGACGTCAAGAATGTTTACCAAAACAGTGGGGGGAGTTAAGACGCTTTCTGGGGCTCGTATAACGAGAGAAGTGAAGTTGCCTTATCCTTCTTTCTGATAGGTGACACAAATGAGCACGAACACGTGCTGACGTGCATTTTGTAGAAATAATGTTTGTTGACACGCCAGAGTTAGTGAAACGAACGAGTACAGATGATATTCAGTTCTGTAGGGCGAACAAAAAAGACATTCGATTTCGGAAAGCGTAGAGAAGTCTTTCGGTTTTGGAGAGCGGCGCAGCGAACATTCTTTCTTGAGGCGATAGAGAAAAGAGTGACTGAGGATAGCGGCTCCTGGTTCTAAGATGGATGGCTGACTCTTGAACTTCGTTCCAGATACGAGGAAGCAGCCAGTGTGGTGAGCATTCACGCTGCGCTGTTAGTATTCAATTGAGGTCGGTGTCCTGTGAAGTGTAAACACCTTTCGGCCAATTTGAGACGTTTCACAGCCATTCTTTCGCAATTCGGTACTGATGTTCGTTACAGTGAATCTTGAGCTACCGTTGACTTGATCGTCATCTTGTCTGTTGGATGTACTGATTCTGGTGCATGTCTAACCTTACCTTGATGGTATGCAATTATTTCTGTCAGATCATTCAAAGTTGAGTCAGTTGTGCTCTCTGGAAGTAACGCCCTTCTACACTGTGTTTCCCTGTACCCTGCTGGTCCATTACCTGCATCTGAGATAATATGATTCTTCATGTATTTATTACTTTAAACATAGCTGCGCTACAGCAACGGTTAGTCTGATGTTCATGTATTTATTGTTATTTTTTAATGAAGACGTCAGTAATGTTAAATTCTTTGTTCGTGTATATAGTTCACGGTTACTATATATGCAGTAATAGCATTCATCTGGATATTATTTCAATAATTAGTTAACCTCACATCACTTGAATATCCATTAACAAACGCAATCAGCCCTACTTATAGATCATGTAAGTTTCCTTCTAATTAGATAGCTCCCTATCAGCTGACAGGCCACAGGATGTAATTCTTTATTTTTGTGTTAATTATTGATGATGTGATATCCGGCGACCCTTCTATCAAAATTGTTAGCAGTAGTAGAATCAACTGCAGATATTTTCATTTGATTCCTCCCCACATAGATTTAATTTTGCTTAACTCACCCTGCCAGGATGTTTACCCCCCTACCAATTGTGTAGACATGTTTCATTCATCTTCTAACTCGCCAGAATCTCCACATAACTCCCCCGTCCCCTTCATGGCTCCTACTGCATTGACTTGTTTCAGCATGTTCCGACAAGTGACACGTGTGTTTTGTACTGTTACAGAATAAATCTTTACTTATTTTAATAACTTATACAGAAAATAATGTTTTGATACAAAGATCGAATATGTGAGATACCGAATTTTCCTCTCTGCGTGGAACCTTGTCCATCGTAATCCGTAACACAAGCAAAGCTTGTAGTGTTCATATATCATCTTTGGTGCAGTTAGAAGTTGTCTACTTCGGTCTATTGCACTAAAATATTATAAAAAGTGACGTTGGCGGATAAACATGCTTTTCTTTTAGTAGTTGATTATGGAGAAACTGTAAACATTTTTTCACGGTAGTGGAACATAGTCATCTGTTGAAATACTGTAAGATACACCATTATTGTCGATATATTTACATATTTTTTAATGAATTTTAGACACGGAAATAACATAGTGACATTTAACACAAACGTTGTGTGTGTTGCTGACTTTTTTATACATAATACAGACACTATTTAAATGGAAATGCTTTAAGTTACACCAATACTGAAAATATCTTTATGTATTTCGCGGAAATTATAGACGTAAAAATAACATTGACGTAAACGTTGTGTGTGTGGTTACATATTTTTGATAAATGATAAAGATGTGGAATTACTGTACATTAGACCAGTATTGTCAATCCATTTTTCGGTAAATAAAATAGTTGTGGAAATACTCTAAGTAACTCCTTTAACATATTTTTGGTGAACCTTCTAGATGTAAAAATAACACTGTGAAAGAAAGTGTGCATCAGTAGCGCCAATAAGAGAGCCATGTGTATGTGTACTGTTATAGAACAATATAGACGTAAAAATAAAATTTTAGTACTTAATTTGGAAGTACATTGTGGACTGAACCGAGTGCAGTACGATTATCTAACTTCACTCACAGACAAGTGTAGTTTAACCCATAAGTTACACGACTCGGAGCATGTGTGTGTTTTTTAGTGTCGTAGAAGTAATTCTGTGCTTATTTTGATAAATAATACACGCAATTTAAAAATTCAAATAGTTAAATGTACGTAGCAAGAAGTGTAGTACGGAGATCGTACTTTGCTCACTGAGAAGTGGTAAGTACAGAGGACAGGATGGGGATTGTCTGTTTTGTTTTAATGGCTGGAGAAAAGCCAGGCTATGATTGGTTGTTTCATTTTAACAGCTCGTAGGACACTGGATTGTGCCTGCAGGAGAGGAAAAGATGCTTCTATTGTCTTAAAAATTCTCCTACTGGCTACCTAGCATTGGTTTAGTATGGAGTTGAAAAATAGTAAAATGTTGGGTATTCATTGAAGGAACTAAATATGTCTGTTGTCTTAGAAACTCTGATTACCCTACGGGAGTGACTTAAAAAGAAGCAGAAAAAAATCTTATTAGTTGCTAAAACACTGGGCTGTAACTGGGAAATCCGAATATAGGTATGCTTTCCTAGAAGCTCTCTGACTGGCCACGGAGAGAGCCTTAAGATCCTTAAAAGTTTTCTTATTGGTCAATTTTCAAGGAAAGGGACATGGCATAGGAGAGAGGAAGAGGCGTTTCTTGTGACATGGAAATGGAATATGTGTGTATACGGTACGTACATGCGCACCAAAAAATGTTCCAGGCAGCACAACACTATTCGCTGACATTTCGTCTTTAAGTGCGGGAGATATCTTGGGATAAAGACAGCAGCTGTCTTCCATGGTCGCTGACGAAACATCAAGGTGCTGTTTTATATATCTACCATGGTCTCTCAACTCAGAAGTTTCAACTAAAGGAAGAAAGGAAGCAAGGAGAGAAGGAGGGAGGAATGAAGGAAGGAAGAAGTCATTAAAGAAAGTTTTAACCAAAGTAAACATCGAGCGTGATAGCACGTATCCTATAGTCCATTCTGTGTTCAGAGTTAATTATCTCAGTGGATTTCCCCATTTGCTGCCCGTATCACCCTCAGATTTACTGTCTGTTGGATCCTGTTCTGCTTGTATTCTTTACTTACCGCCATAACGTTACCAGACAGCACTCGTCTCGCAGTTGTTAGTGATCATAATGTTTTGGTTTATTAGTGTAGCGTCTTCACAGGCTATCGGCTATGTGATATTTTGAGCCACTGCTTAATTTATTTGTTCATACATATAAATTAATAATCCATCGTTTCGTTTCAATAAATGTGCTTCCGTATTACCATTGCAATCTGTTTCTAAGTCTACAAATTAAATTTTTGTTGGTTTACTTTCAGCAGGCAGCAGCCATTAAAACGGCTGATAGGATAAGAGCGTCACAACATAATTTAGTGCTCAACATTGGACCGATAAGAGTAACCATTACAACTTGGAACACCTGAGGAGCCTTATAACACCGAACGATTGCCCTATCAAATGATGGGTGACTGTTTATTCTCCTGTGATAAAATGTTTGTTCGTAAATATAAATCAATAATCCGTTGTTTCGTTTCAATAATTGCGCTTTAAGAATTACCGTTGCAATCTGTAGATTTTTGTTGGTTTACTTTCGGCAGTCAGCAGCCATTGAAACGGCTGATGGGACAGGAGCGTCACAACATAATTTAGTGGCAAACATTGGACCGATAAGAGTAACCGTTACAACTTGGAACACCTAATGAGTCTTATAACAAGGAAGAATATGGCTCGTGAAATGGTGTGTGACTGATTATTTTCCTGTGATAATGTATTGTGACTACCATACTTTTTCAACAGAATCAAGAGGGTACTAATCTTGAGCATTAATGCAAATAAATAGTTTTTCCTAACATGAAAGTTTATGTTTGTGGCAGATGAAATCTTTCCTGTCTATCAGGGTCTGTGATCAGCCAAAGGTCCACATGCATGCAGCCGTCGCGTGAAATTTTCTTGTGTTAATCTGCTGTCTGTAGATTGAAAAGCATGTTGAATAATGTGTACGAAGAATTCATCGCCTGCAACAACAGAAAATGCATTAGTCAATGCTGAAACATAGAAATTATACTTCAGATTGAAAGCTTGGAAGCACATCAACAACAGTAAAAACAAAAATTCCAATAGAATACTGACACATAGCAAAATTACTAGGTTACGACTTGCCACATCATTCATTTTACACGCAACTGGAATGTATTTTCTGAAGACGACCTCGCAGCATGGCTAAATTGTACAGCGGAATGGAGTGGTTTTCATATCCAGTATCAATGTGTTTCCATATGAACACACGGTTTACTTACTAAAGAAACAGCATTGGATGGTCATACATAGACTTAGTCTTTTTCCAGTGAAGTTAACTCCATTTATCGGGACGAACCTAAACTAAATTACCCACTGGGAATTTTACAGATCTAAAATCAAAGTCTTACTCATTTCACTGTATCTGTTACATAATATAATTTTGACATTTTCAAATATTACACTACGTTGTATGAAACGTAGTCACCAGTGCCATGATGATTTTAGTCAAATACTTCGTTACAACGAAAACTATACTCTGCTGAACACTGTGAAATACATGGCGAAGGCTGCTTCCCAAAGTACAACATATTGGGGTTTCTTCTGGAGCGCAATAATAATGATTGCGTAAGTACTGCTGTGCCGTCCATAATAAATCAAAACCTGTTTCCGCTGTCCATGCTGCAGCGACACAGTAGGTGGCTGTAGCATATTGCTAGGTTCTTTATTCGATTCCTGTGTTTGGAACTTTATACGCAGGCTTTCGAGAGATAATAGTCTATCTCTTATCGTATTAATTATGAGCATATTCACGACGCCCTCTCACTTGACAACCCTAAGAGATTCGTGCAGCTCTTTTGTGTATGAGCTAAATATGCCCTGTTAGTCACATTTCGTTTGAGCCCCAGACATTTCAGAAATATTCTATAGGTCGCAGGATAAGTTTGCGAGCAATCTCCTTTGTAAACTGATTGAATTTTCCCAGTATTCCTCCAAAGAACTTAAGTCTGATGCTTTATCAACAACTGAGTTTGCATGTCCATTCCCCTTGATTCAAATTCAAAACGCTCTGAGCACTAAGCGACTTAACATCTGGGGACATCAGTCCCCTAGAACTTTTAACTACATAAACCTAACTAACCTAAGGACATCACACACATCCATGACCGAGGCAGGATTCGAACCTGCAGCCGTAGCAGCAGCGCGGTTCCGGACTGAAGCACCTAGAACCGCTCGGTCACAGCGGCCGGCTATAATCCTCTGACTGGACGTTTCTCTAGGATCAAATTCATTTGCACACGCTTTTATGATGGCGGCTCAACTGAAGGCTTACTAGTACTCCGCATTCTGTTTTCTTCGAAATGAGCATTTCACTGTCACACGGTTCCGGACTGAAGTGCCTAGAACCGCTCGGCCACACCGGCCGGCTTTCCATTGATATCCCCTCGTTTTGTTAGGTATAGGTAATTGTAAGAATTGAGTGGTTCCAGTTATGTCCTACAGTCATCAGATACTACATGTGTACATTTTGTAAACTGCTGAATTTTTCTATTCTGAACACTGCACCGAGTTACCAGTTTTTGCACCACTTTTAAATCTTATCAAGATCGGACTCTGTAATCGCAGACCTTCCTCTAGTTAGAACACCGTTATAAGTAATTGCGATGACATCAAAAAGTTTGAGTTTACTATTAATATTGTTTCTAAGGTCTTTACACTATAGGAATAATACAACTGTAGAAGTATTGTCTGTCTGTTTAACACACTAATATCCAAAAATACTAGATGAGTTTCATTGCATTTTCATAGATAAACTGAGCGCATCTTGGCGAAACATACAGGCTTCATTTTTATCAAAATCGAAACATGGAAATATAGATATTGCAATTTAAAATTTTGTCTTATATCTCCTGCATAGCTTAGTACTTCAGATGTTTAATCATCACAGCATAGTACACTAAAGAACTAATAGACGGTACTGTTAGTATTTTAGTATGACAAACAATGAATAGATAGTGCTGTTAGTTTTTTTTAACTCAGTGACATGTGTATTTTCGGAATTTTACATCGGTGACAGATTAAACATTGTAATCTTATCTTTACCATTAGATACTAACACTGAATTTCTTTGGCTAGGATGTATCGATTTAATGATTTCATTTTTTGTATTAAAAGCTTAACGACACTGCGTTGTTTCTTTCGACAGGTTTTATTTATATTCTCCGTCATGAAAAACGAATTTATTACATTTGCATTGTGATTTGTGTGCCTACTCATTTCATTCTGATTTCGTTTTGTTCATGAATAAAAATGTCCGGAGAAGGGTCAAGCATTTCTGGATACACCGGAATGGCTAAAAGCCTTATGGGGACTATGTGGTCTGACGAATCCAATGAAGATCACGGAGCGAGACCAACTGCAGCTCCAGAACGTCAGACTTTAACGCGCTCTCTAGAAACTCCTTGTGGTGTGACGTAACTCCGAAAGAGAGCTTCGTGCATTATCTCGCTCCTCAGAACCCTTCACTCACAAAGGCGTTAAGTTACTCCTCTCAAACATAACACCATAGAAGCGGTAGTTTTGATAGAAAGTGGCAAAAGCAAGTGAGCTTTCGTACACCAAATGCCGTGAATTCATAATAATATATCATTTCACTTTGAATGTATACAGTTCCCGGTGAACTCATGTTATGTCATGATCATAAACAAAGCACAAAGCCAAATACTGTGTGTTACGCCCATGGATCTTAGTGTCAGTTGGTTTTCACAGAGTCAGCTGTACTTCGATATCACCCATGTTAATGAAGCAAACAAGCTCTTCGTACATGACCCAAATCACACTATTTCAAAAGTTGTATTCAAAGTAACTTTATAAGCCAAATGTAAATTCCACATGTATGAAGCCTCAGGCACAGCTATAAATAAATACTGGAGCAATGCCTTGCTTCTCAGCTAGTACACAATACGATCGGCTACATTCATTCACAGAAATAATTTTTAATCGTGGTTTCGAAGATATACTGACCTCCTCAAAAATCTATAAATCAAAGCTGAGAGTTATTTCATGAGTAGTATATAAACCTTTCCTAAAGCTACACTTAACATAGTATGAAGGATTTCACGACCGGATGACATATCTTCTGCTAAACCTTCCGGGATGTAAGGTCGTGGTCCATGAAACTCTTCAGCTCCCAACGTTTCGTCCAGAGCTGCGCTGGATATCTTCAGAGAGGTGTTTCTCCTCCGGCAAGACTCACCGGAGGAGAAACACCCCTCTGAAGATGTCCAGCGCAGCTCTGGACGAAACGTTAGGAGCTGAAGAGTTTCATGGACCACGACCTTACATCCCGGGAGGTTTACCAGAAGCTACACTAAACAGTTGAAAACACGAGCTGGAGGAGCTCCACAAGAATCGAGCCTGACTATGGGTTCATTTGGGTAAACACTGTGCAGCTTTCTCGTAGCCTTTCAGTATCTTACTTACAAATGTTGTTTTGCTTGCAGGTACGTTGCATCTACCGTTTAGAGCGTGCCGCACAGAAAAAGGCAGTTGCTGCACGTTTCAACCTCAACTGGAGTTATCGAAGTACGTATTTATATTTAACTGTTATTTTGTTTAAAGTTTCGGCATTAACTCACGAGTTAAGATGGAAGTGACACACGGAGCACTCTAATATGTTTATCGTGGTCATTTTCTATGCGCGGTACAGACAATAGAACTAATACAGATGAAATATGTTTGTAATCTACCAGAGCCTTAGCCACTTAAAATTGGAGAGGATTCTGAAGATATATTTGCCTCGGCTGCGATGGAAAGGGGGGGGTGGGTGAGGGAGGACAATACAACACGTTTACCTTATACGACCACGTAATTTCGTGACAGTAAATATAATCACTACAGATTTAATATGTCGTTACTTTCAAGGAAATCTCACTTTATTTTTTAAATGTAAAAATTATTATGAAAAAATTCGGACTATACAGACGTCGCTGTCTATTTTCGCTTCCGGACGTTAATTATCGGCACATTTACTCAGAAAACAGAGCAATAGACTGGAACATCTCCCATTATTTAGATACGCTCCAGAATCTTAAGACCATGTACTAATTTTGTTTGTTGTGATCGTGTCTCATAACTAATGTCAGATGGGTGTAATATAAGGGGTGATAAAAAAGTTCGAAGGCCCTAAGGTCGAGAATCGGTAAGCCAGTCGGAAGAAATTGTCAGGAACACTGTGGTACTCTTACCACCGACGCACCACGTTGCAGATACCGGATTGGAAAACTAACGTGTCCTGCTGCTTGAAGAAGTCCGTAACTGCGTGCTGCACATCCTCGTCCTATAGGAGTCGTAGACTCTGCAAGGCGTTTTCTAGGCGACCAAAGGCGTGATAATTACTTGGGGAGAGATCGGCATTATAGCGAGTGGCTGAGTGTTACCCACTTGAGGTGACGTAACTTCTGTTCAAAAATGGCAGGCGGTAGTGTTATAAGCTATGAAGTGCAGAGTTGCAAATTTCTTCACCTCTAGAAGTCCCATGTCTTAGTGAACTGTTCATCTTCTGTCGCAGTATTAGTGTATTATTGTGTGCGCTTTCGTGCAGGAATATACTGTGTTTAACAGGTATACCTTCAGATATGATACCTTGATATGTACACACATCAGTTTGTTGGCCATTTTACCTCTGCATCGAGCAGTCTTCCCACAGTCATGTCACAAACTTGAAGATATGATGTTTTCTGCGTGGTCATATTGCCTGTCAGTGTAGACTAATAGGTCCGCGTCAACACCTCCACACTTAAACAATTACCCTGCTCTCAAGGGGAAAATAAACATCAATGGCCTGCTCTTTCCACATGTGGCTGGAGGTACTCACCAGCCCAAAAACATGTGAGTTGAAATGGCCACAATGATTAGTATGAAAATGACATAAATACTGATGTAATATTGTTCAGTACACCATTCGCAACCACGAATAAAAATATCTACAATCTTACCCGTTACATCCTGTATACCTTCCGTCGGGTCCAAGCAACATGCAGCTGCAATCTGGGGGGGGGGTCAGTTTAGGGGGGGAGGGGGTTGTTTAGGCACTCCCGCGCAACGCCTCGGACCTCCTCTGACTCTTGCCACGGGCTGAAAAGAACGTGGAAATAAGCACTTAAGATTACATGTGTTTGAAGCAGGTACCTGCAGGAATGAGTTCCTTGACAGCTCGATGAGTTTTCCGACCCTCACGCTGAGCGGGCGCGCCGCCTGCAGCATGAAGATGCGTAGCGATCTGCAGAATGACTCGTCTGCCTGTGGCCAGTCACAGCTGAACGCAGAGAATTGCAGCCGGTCCGCCTGCAACAGCAAGCCCATACGGTACGGCGTGATAAGTGGAAGCAGAAGGCTTCCCCTTCACTTTGTGGCATCTGAATGTTCATAATAATGCTAAGACAAAAATAAGAACACCGGATGTACGATCAAGGATTTATAGAAACAGGACCGAAATTAGTAGATGTTACGTGCATGTAGAGACAAACAAATGATTACAATTTCAGGAAAACTGGTTGATACAGTCAAGAGAAACAGCTTCACAAATTGATCAAGTCAGTCAAGTGTCGGTTCCACCTTTGCCCTCGTGCAAGCATTTGTTCGTGTTGGTATTGACTGATAACAGTTGTTGCATGTCCTCCTCAGGGGTACAGTGCCAAATTCTGTCCAATTGACGCATTTAGTAGTCATAATCCCAAGACGATTAGAGGGCCCTGTCCATAATGCTCCAACCGTTCTCAAATGGGGAGAGATCTGGCGACCTTGGTGGTCAAGGTACAGTTTGGCAAACACGACCACAAGCAGTAGAAACTCTCGCAGTGTCTACATGTGCACTATCTTGCTGAAATATAATCCCGGCATGGCTTGCCATGTAGGGCAACGAAACGGAACATGGAATGTAGTCGAAGTCCTGCGGTACTGTAAGCCGAAGGGTTCCAACTATGAAAAGAAATGGCATACCAGACAAACAGCCCTGGTTGTCGGTACGTATAGTGGGCGACTGTCACCCTGGTGTCCCACTGCTGTCCAGGGCGTCTCCAGACCATTCCTCGGCCTGCAACTGCTTTGACTGAGGTAGGATTGTCTTCAGTGACGAGTCCCGCTCCTAAATGAGTCCCTCTTCGAACTTAGACCAGACGATCAGCGAAGACTTGCTGGAGCACGCCCCTGACAATGGTGGGATACCAACCTGACTATCGACCAACAGTGGTGGCCTCGGATGCCACTTCTCTTCATAGTATGACCCTTTTGGTTCTTATCCTCGTTAACCTTGCAGCACAGCAGTATGTCGAGGATATTCTACGCTCCATTTTGATGCCCTTCATGGAAATCCATCCTGAGCTTACATTTCCGCAACGTAATGCCCGCCTGCACACGCTACGAATTTCTGCTGCTTGTCTCTATGCTTATTAAACCCTACCACGACCAGAAAGATCACCGGATCTATCCCTTATTGAGAACGTTTGAAGCATTACGGGCAGGGCCCTCCAACCAACTCGGGATTTTGACGATATAACGTGCCAATTGCCCAGAACTTGGCACGGTATCTCTCAGGAGAACATCCAACAACTGTACCAATCAATGCCAAGGGCCAGAGTTGTTCAACTTTCTCTACTTGTGAAGTTGTTTCTCAGATTGTGAAACTTTTTCTCTTGCATAAATCAACCAATTATTCTGGAATTGTCATCATTTATATGTCTGTACATGTTCATCACATCTACTGCTTTCCGTCTCACTCGGCTAAATCTTTTGTGAGGCGTCCTTTTCGTTTGTTTATTTATTTATTAAGAGCGTTTTGTAACATTTCTGCCTCTCTGACCAATTGCATTATTGCTATAGATTGTACCTGAATAGAGTAAGGCTACACAAATAGACTACAACGTCACAATATGGGATGAGGCCTGATCGTCGTACTTCTAGTAAATGGTTCTCTATTACAATGGCGAAACCTTGTGTAGTGTTTGGTTTCACCTAAAGTTGCTTGAAATGGAGCGTCATTTCGTTCCCACAGGCAATGTTTTTATAAAAATACCACCAAATTTGGGAACACAGTTATTGAGAATAAGTCAGTGAATTCATAGCCTGAAACTATGGAATTATTTCGTTGCCAAGCCGTTACCGTGGGCTTCAGAGTTTTTATTTGTGTATAAATATTTGAATTGAATGATAAGGGTAATTAATACCATTTTCTTAAAAATATGTTGTGAGTTTTTTTGAGGTAATAAGTGCAAAGTATTTGCTGAAGTAACAGATAAATGATGATGGAAATAAATCCGAAACGCGTCAAGTGAGGAATCTAAGTAATAAAGTCATTTTTTTCACTGGCTGCATGACTTTGTTGAAGAGGTTTATTCAGTTCCAATACTGTACTATAATATAAAATTGATAATTTCTTTTACATAGTCTCGGAACTAGTTATAGTTTTCCTACTAATGAAGTAGGAAGACTAGTTTGAAATTTTGCTTTGAAAAATGAAAATTGTAAGCCTAAGCTATACCCAATTTTCTCCCAAATCTGTTTTACCCTCGGGTCATTAGTATCAGGAATATACTGAAGGCTTATGCTCTGCCATCAATTTTTTAATCTCCAGCGTGCTAAGAACCGAAAGAAAAAAAGAGGAAGGCAGAAATCGAAATGCTCCATACCACACTGATATTTTGTCTTCTACCCCTATGAATGCGGTTTGCTGAATGACTCATAATGGGTCAAAAACAGGAGTTTACTGAAGAACTGTAATTCTGTCGCTTGTAAAAGGAAATAACTGTCAATACAATGTTTCAAACTGTAGCCATTTCACATGGCCAAATGTTGAAAGCGGTAACCAATGCATTAGTATTGGGAATTTCGTAGAAATTAGGTTAGATGTACTACTACATGCGTAGTAGTAAACAAACAGGCGGTCCAATTGTCATAATCAATGCTTGATTTCCGTTATAAAACAGAAAGAATGTAACTCTCTGCTCCACTTCACGCAATGAGAGAAACTCTTGTTTCTGCCCTCCATCACATACTGGTATTTAGGTGTTTGTTTCTGCCTTAAGCACGGCAGAGATAGGGGTATGTGCGGCCTGCAGCTCGATTCAGCTGACTGTCAAAATATTGGTATTCAAATAAGAAGTATGTTGAAGTAAGCACGTGTTTGAATAATGCTACTATGTCCTTCTCAAACTTGTTGCTAATGAGCTCCTAAGAGTCCTGCAAAGGCATTTGTAAATAAAGACACAACATCGAAACTTACTAACAGATCCGGTGATTGCAATCTAAGGGTTTTCAGGCGACCTATGAAATCTTCGGAATTTCGAATGTGATGGTCATACTTGCTTACGAGAGGTCCCAATAGTGATGTCAGGTATTTGGCAAAAAAATAAGTAGGTGCTCCTATGTTACTTACAATGGAACGGAGAGGCACCCCATTCTTATGAATCTTGGGTAGGCCGTAGAGTGTAGGAGGAACTGCAGCCTGTTGACGCAAACCCTTAGCGACTTTCGCTCGGTTAGATCTCTTCCTGATGAGTTCCACAGTTTTCCTCTGGATCCTACCCGTCGGATCACTTTTTAATTTACTATATGCAGGATCGTCGATTAGTCTGTATACCTTATGTTATATTGTGTGCGTGAGAGAAGCACAGTAGCATTTCCTTTGTCAGCAGGTAAGATGACGATGTCTTGGTCTCCTCTCAGTTCTTATAGAGCATTTCTTTCAGCTGAGGTGATGTTAAAGTTGGACCTCTTAGATGAAGCTTGAGTCAAGATGCGGCATGTGTCACGCATATTGACTCGTCGGAACATATGACGTGTTTTCACTGATCAGCAGTCGAGGATCTATGCTCCTGACACCATGTTGTAAGACTTTGTGCGTAGGTTGTCCGCACTAATGGTTTTTGTATAGCAGCTCATTAATCTTCGCTTTATGGAGTTCTCGGCGAACAATGTCGATAGATGAGGGGTCTCTAAGATGGCTATTGAACTCTGTAGTCACTTTAGCAACCGTAGTTTTGTGTTGCTTTGACAAAATTCGTGTTAGCGTATGACGATCTCTGTCATTTTTTGCGCCCGCTATTGCGTTTACACGATAATGTCTTTCCACATTTCGTGTAGGCTGTCGTGACCATTGTTGCTCTTGAAACATTCAGTAAGTTGCCTGGCTGGGTTAATGATGCTCCAGTTAACCAGGCTACCAAAATCTGCCCTCTTTGAAACTCTGTTAGGTCTTTCATTTCACGTCGACCTCGTCCTCTGAATGCAAATAGGAAGTGTGCACTACTCGTAAACAACCTGCACTGAGGCGTAGTCCGTACTGGACATGCACAGCCCAGCGGGACACGCGCCGCAACTGCGTTGTCGACCGTCAAACACAACCATCCCATTACTACCACCGTTCACATTATTTTGCCTGTCCCTTGTACGTGCCACTGTAGAACAGTGGACCATTTGAAGGGGATCCCAATGGGTTTTTGAGAAGCCGGATAGGCGCATCGACGGGTTGCTGCTCGTGTTGGCCACAATGCACCAGTGCTTTGTCGCTGATTTCAGCCTGTGGAACATTTCCATACGCACAGACCAATTTCTTCGGCCAGGATACCAACGATTACCACAATAACGTCAAGTATGGTTATCTGGTGCAGTGAAAGAGTCAAATGGACAGTGGAATAACACTATGTTTCCTTCAGTGGTGAGAGTAGGCTATCACTGTATGCGAGTGATGCAATGTACAGTCGTACTGCGTAAACCCGGTGAGCGGCCTGTTATTGAGTACTCCCCCACGGCACATTAAGTCCAACCACCGCAGGCTTTATTGGTGGAGGGGGGAGGAGGGGGAGGGGCGGGTATCAATTACAAGTCGCAGTCGTATCTGGTGTATCCGTAACATAAAGTGAACAGTGACCCTCACTTTGGATAGGTTTTTATCACTGTGGTGCTGCCATTTATTTGACAGGAAGGTGATGCACTTTTTCATTAACACAGCGCACATTCATATGCGGCCGCTGTGTTACAACGTTCTCTTTGGGGTGTACAACTGCCACGGGCAACAAGATCACCAGATCTCTCGCCTATGGAACGCTTATGAGACATGGTTGAAACTTACTGGTATTCAGGGTCTGCAAGAATCATTGCTGAGTTCCAGCGAGGTGCAATATACTTGGGACAATCTATCGCAGGATGCTGCTCGGCACCCGTATGATCTTGTATACGCGACAATACACGCCTACGTTGCCACCAGAGGGGGTGATTATTTCAATGCAATGCGATTATTTCGGTGTCCTTTACTGCGACAAGTGTGTCTCATTTGGTCTGAAATTGTTTTCATACACTCGTACAAGGATGAACTACCTGTCAATCAAGTTTCTTATCAATAAAATGATCTTGTCTTTGACGTTTGAGCACTTTTTGTTCGTCCTTATATCATTGGGGGGCAACGGCCTTGCCGCAGTGGATACAACGGTTCCCGTCAGATCACCGGAGTTAAGCACTGTTGGGCGTGGCCGGCACTGGGATGGGTGACCGTCTGGGCCGCTGTGCGCTGTTGCCATTTTTCGGGGTGCACTCAGCCTCTTCATGACAATTGAGGAGCTACTTGACCGAATAGTAGCGACTCCGGTCACAGACAACCATCATAATGACCGGGAGAGCGGTGTGCGGACCACACGCCCCTCCTATCCGCTTCCTCAGCTGATGATACGGCGGTCGGATGGCCTGAAGACGGAGTGCTATATCCTTGGCCTAAGGAGAAGACGTCACTGGGTGGAATGAGGTAACCACGGCATGTTCTGATACCTTGATGCAGCCGCTGTGGAAAACTGCGCCAGCAGTAACTACTTGCCTTGTGACTGGCTGCTGTATTGAAAGCTAGAGGGGACTATCCTCTTGCCTGTGCGTAATTGATGGCAGCTAAATTAATTAACTCCTTGTCCAGCTTGTGAGGCATGGTGATGCGGCCTCCACCACGACCGGTTTCGGCCCTCACTACCATTATCTACAAGTTATATGTCAGGCGTCCTGAGACAACACAGATCTACTGAGCTACGAAAAATGAAGTTATTCTCTGCAGACGACGAAATAATCATAACAAAATTAAAATATGGTTATTTACATTGTTATTCCTTAAATCTGTAGTTATTATGAAGCACATAATTTTCAAATATATGTATATAAATCTAAGATACATGCATTCGTCTTTTGCTGCCTCTGGATCACAGGATCCCGGGTTCGATTCCGGTCGGGAGACTGGGTATTTGAGTTGTCCTCATCATATCATCATCATCATTCGTGACAGTGGCTAGAATGGACTGTGTAAAAACTGGACTGTGTAAAAATTGTGACTTTGTACGGGCGCTGATGGCAGCGCAGTTGAGCGCCCCTAAACCAAACCAAACGTCTTTTCTTCTTTGGCCGACGCGCATTACCTACGTGGGGTCGACGTGGTTATTTACCGTACTTCAAATTGTCTTGGTTATGACTTCAGGCAGCTAGACGGCATCTGAGTCCGAGAGCGCATCGAAAATTTGCGCAGATCAATTTCGAAATCACGGAGATGGCACAGTCTTAACGTACCTAATCCTTTTGATTATGCTGACAATGTTGATGATAGTAACCATGCTGGCGATGAAGATGGTAATGACGACGGTGATGATGACGTGTTGAGGCTCGGTACGTGTTAGTATCAGCCTGTTCTTCGATTGCTGGTTTTAAATTACGAATTGTGACTGTGATATCAAAGAAGAGTACTCTTCTGGAAAAAATCCTATTTTTCAGAAATGCTTTTCGTGATATGGCCTGTCAGCATTTAAATATCATCTCAGTTTCGGACTTCATCAGTTATTTTGCTATGCCACTGGCGAAACACAACTACTATGTCTAGTGCCTCATTTCCTGATCTAATTCACTCACCAGGACGTCATTTATTTAGACTAAGTTCCGTTACCTCACACTTTTTTCTTGATGTTCATCTAATTACCTCTTTTTCAATACACTATTCATTCCATTCAATTTCTCTTCTAAGTACTTTGATGACTCTTACAGAAATATAACGACACTGAAAAACATCAAAGTTCTTATTCTAGGCAGTACAAATAGTCGAAAGTTATAATAGCAAATGTTAAATACCTGATCGATTATTAGCTGTCCGATGAAGCAGAATAAGCCTGTCTGAGCCAGGAAAGATGCAAACGAGATCACTTCCTTAAATACGGTCGAACTTGTTGCTCCCTCCTGGAACAGCTGTAAGGGCGGAATTTTAAAATAAGAACAGTATGCAAAATCAATGAACATAGCCACCAGTAACACAAAATTTTATTTGAATGCCGTTATGTAACGCATGTGATAAAGTAAGGTAAAAAGTCCAAAAACGTGAGAATATTTCATTCAACGGAAATGGTAGTTAATTTTAATCACTACAGAAAGTTTAAGGAGATTCGTACCATAAACATGATTCAGGCAGTTACACCTAACACTCTACATGAAGGATTCTGTTGGTGCGTCACTTCATCTCTTACGAATCAAATAGAAATACGTGCAAATATATTTCGAAGTCTATGTTATGCTTCGGTTTCATTCAGATGTACTGATCAGAAATAAACAGTTTCGTATTTGGTTTATTTTCTGTTTTAAGCTGCATTAGCTTCTTAGATGTGTTTCCGGGAGCTGTTTCCAACTTTGTTCGTTTCATTTGTCGCGTTTAGTATTCTTTAGAGACGAACTTACTTCGATCTGGAAGTGGTATAGCAAAGTATCATCTGGCAAAACGTTCGAGCTTTTGCCACTAGTCAGCGGTGTAGATGCCGAAAAATCCAGGAGGGCACAAATGAGAAATTTGAAAATACAAGATGTCGCTGGAGGGAAATTAGGAAATGCGAATTACACTAGTGGGAAATTTAGATATGGGACATGGTGGTGATGGGAAATTAGGAAAGATGGCGCTGGTGGGAGATTTTAAAAATAATCCAAGACGGTGCAGGTAGCCAAGTTATATTTAACAGACCGATTGATATTACAGTCCAAGAAGTGTGATGTTCAAAATTATCCGAGCGACCTGTGTAACTTATCAAATGTTTATGTAAAATACTGTACCTGTCATCTCACATGCGCACACACAACTTAAAAAACATACATAAACTTGTCCTGAATTGCATAAATCAGTACCCTCTTCGGAAAATGTTGGCAGTACTGTTGTAGATCCATGTAGAAAAATTACGTAAACTTCAAGTGAATTGCAAAAATGGTGCCATATTTGAACATATTTGACAAAACTATACTGTTTCCAAAAATCGCTTAAGTAGTACCTGATTGTGTAAAATGGCATCATGTTCCAAAGCAGTATCGGCAATATTATATTATTTCCATGCCAAACAGCATGTAATTTTAACTTGAATTGCTGCTATGATAAAGATAATTACTTCAGCATCTTCACCTGAATTTGGAACACTATTGCCATTTAGCACACGTGCGCGAGCGCCTCCGCCCCCCCCCCCCCCCCCTACCACACATACACACACACACGCACGCACGCACCTCTGTGTTTCGTGCTCATTTATAAAAATGTTCACGTCAAATACCGTCTCCTTACACCTTACATCTTTCTCTTGCTATGTAATCCAAGAATTGAGTTTCTGTTTTTATGAAAATCCAACCATTTTACAAAAGTTTTATTAGCTTTTCTTCGTTACATACATGCGCTCACAAACACACACACACACACTAACATTTGAGAGACATATTATGGATATCAGTGCAGCCTCTAGCTGGATGACCGAGAGAGAGAGAGTGAGAGAGAGAGAGAGAGAGAGAGTGAGAGAGAGAGAGAGAGACAGAGAGAGACAGAGACGTCCAGCACAACAGGTAACTAACATCTCTGTGAAAGACGCCTCCTCACGTCAGCGTGTGGTTTGGTGGCCCAGATGCAGAGGTGATGTATGTTAAATCCACCAACGGAATGCCAAATAAGATCTCTTATTTCTGTGCAATGTTTACTTGCTTGAAGCACAAATGTAGGTATTACAAAGGGGGCAGGAAGGAGAAAATCTCAAACAGAATAATTCTAGAAAAAAAATTTGTTGTTATAAAATAACATTCCGAGGAGGATATGACTCACACTTGGGGTGTGCCCTTCCAACATAATTGTAATTATTCATGTAATTTTTCATTCTGTTTGTTAACCCGTCAGTAGATGCAGGTCTTTTGTAAGCCAGAGAATATTTTCATATTGATACAACGTTTGACAATTGCTTCCTAACGCAAACTTGTCAGTGTCTATTATTTTTCAACAGGAATACGAAAGAGCAAGTGAGAAGAAGAGAATTTTTAGGCATCTTTCTTTTGCTCTTCTGCCAGACCATTTTCAGCAAAAAAATAATGTCAAAAACTTCGCCAACAAGATAAATGAAAGAATTGGAGAAATCTGTTGTGTTAAAATCTCTGAAGTGGAATTAACTGTGACCTCTCGAGGAAGGTTTGTGGACTGAAAAAGCAAAAACAAGAATACTAGATAGGTTTTTAAAAATTGAAAGAAATAAATTTTCCTTGAAAATTTTGTTCCTGTATGCCAAGACTGTATCCACCAAGTATTCCACTGAATACGCGTATTATTTTGATAACAGATGTCGGTACAAGCTGTACAGACTCTCATTCGACCGTCAGAACGTACGTGTCCCTAATATGACTGAGCCTGACTACACAAACACTCTAATAATTGACGTTAGCTTTACTGATCGCAGCCACAGGAGACGGCGGTAAATATATGGTTTGCACGACCGCTCCGAGCTTGCAGTTCAAAATAACTTAACGTGCCTCGTCGCTAAATAGAACGCGTGCAAAAAATCTGCCATTGTCCCGTAATTTCTCTTGTGCCCAGTGGCAGAACTGTACACGACATTCAAAGTCGTCGCCATGCAATTCCTGGTGCATAGAAATATGGTACGGGTGCAATCGATGTTGATGTAGCATTCTCAACACCGACGTTTTTGAGATCACCGATTCTCGCGCAATTTGTCTGCTACTGATATGCGGATTAGCCGCGACAGCAGCTAAAACACCTATTTGGGCATCATCATTTGTTGCAGGTCGTGGTTGACGTTTCACATGTGGCTGAACACTTCCTGTTTCCTTACATACGTAAATATCCGGCGAACGGTCCGGACACTTGGATGATGTCGTCCAGGATACCGAGCTGCATACGTAGCACTGGCCCATTGGGCATTTTGATCAGAATAGCCATACATCAACCCGATCTCGACCTTTTCCGCAATTGGTAACATGGGTAATGTATCACGAAGCAAATACCGTCTGCACTGGCGGAATGTTACGTGGTACCACGTACTTACACGTTTGTGACTGTTTCAGCGCCATCCATCACAAAGCGAAATAAGTGGTCGAACTAAAACATTCATATTTCTTTACGTACTACACGAATATGTAATAAAATGGGGGTTCCTATTTCTAAAAACCGCAGTTGATATCCGTTTGACCTATGGCAGCACCATCTAGCGGGCCAACCACAACGCCTTCTGCTTTCCCTCTGCAAGCTAGACGAGTTTCGTTCTTTGTAGTTTTTTCGTACATATATATATATATATATATATATATATATATATATATATATATATATATATATATATAAAACTTTATTTGTAATTTGAACTGTGAGTTTTCAGCCGTGAAGGAATTGGAGTTTGAAACTCGTAGTTGTAAAAGTTCGGCTATGTGCCGCTTTGGCTGCAAATGTGTTATTAAATTACAATAAATTACAGTTTGATGTGAAACTGACCGGCACCTTATTTGGCCCTTTCCACAATCCTAATCACCTGTTCTTCCCAGCGGGTTTTGCGGGCGTCTCAATGTTTTTGTCCAAAATGCAGAATTTTTCTTTCAAAAATATGTAATAGAGTGATTGGTAATGATACTACTTACTTAGTAACACTTCCTTCCATAATATACATTAAAATGGAAATGAAAAGCGATGGAAACTGTAAGGGTTTGTGAAACTAGCTGCAAGTACTGACGTCGAGATCCCAGGTGTTGCACTGTCGGGTTAAGTATGATTCAAACCAGCTGTGTGTAAAGCCATTAATTTCATAAAACTTAAGCTTTTGTAAGCGAGTAACGTGAGATGTAATCAAACCATCTTTAAAAGATAACAAAAGTATCAGCTGGCGAGATTTCATTACGTAAAGTCTGCACTATTTTATGAGTGAATGAATAACTATGATACTTATTTGAGCAACCCTCCTGAAATCCAGTGATACGCTAACTGTTCCTACTTAAGCCTGCTACTACTCTTGAGTACATTGCTTTTCGAATATCTTGGGAAAAGGTAAGAAATTATATAGTAATTGTTAGATTTTATATATTAAGTTAAACAACTTCCGAGAATTCTGTCTGAAATTTCATCAAAACCACGTTTGCTTTTGCTTTTTAGAATTTTTGTAATCGTATTAACTTCAGTGAAGGATGTTGGTGCTACTTTTAGTTACTTGTGGAATTACATTTTTAATATATTGTCTTGGTTCTTCAGCTGAGCCATTGAATTATATTTTTGCTGCTACATTTAGAAAGTGATTGTAAAAATTGCTCGCAACTTGTGAATTATCAGTCACAATATTGTCATTTAGTTTGTTATGGAATATTCTACATTGACTGATTGTTCCTTTTTACAATATTCTGTAAAATTTTTATGATGTTATATGCATTATTTATTTCTGTTGAGACGTTCATATTTCTGTTTTTTTACTTAAAGCACTACGCTAATTTTTGCAGTATACAAGCAATTTCTGATCTTGACGTAGTCTGCCATTTATGTAAGGTTCCCTCTCTTTCTTCCTCGAGATTCTGATTCCTTTAGTTTCGGTGACTTACTTGTTGTTAATTGATCTTCCGCCTAACGTTCTAACAAAGCAGCTTCCAAATGTTGACATAAATTGGGAGAAAATTGAATCTGACATTAGCATCTATTTCTGCGTACATCTCATCACATGCCACCTGTCTCAACATACTCTTAAAACATTTTATCCTGTTCTCATTAATAAGCCTCACTGCTTCTTTATGAACCTTCCTTAGGCCTGCACGGTGCCATGTTGTTTACTTCCATTAACTGTGCAGTATGAGCAATAGTCGATTAACAATAGAGAACACATTAATTTTCTTAGTCTGAGCACTGTCTATAAAAGTGTTATCAATCAGTGTCCTACTGTCTTGCTGCACACGAGTTGGAAAAATGACTATTGAAATTAGTTTGAGGCACTCAAATAATAATTCTAGTTCATTTTTTCTGTCCATATCTTTTGAGAAATCTACATTGAAATCTCCACAAACTACTAACTGTCTACACTGAAATCTCCACAAACTACTAACAGTCTGAGATTGCTCAATAATGCATCTAGATGTTGTCATCAATAGCTGAAAGGTTCCTAGAAGGGATCTGTAGTTATTGTCGCCTCAGTTGTATCATGTCTGTGAAACTGTGTGCCTTGTTTCACGACAAGACCAAAACGAGCTGCCGGTCTTTGAATTATTTCAACGTACACATTTAATCCCGTCTGGAAAGTACCCCATACGGAGTAATACCCCATAACAGAGTGGACAAGTGTAGTGATTGCGTCTCCTAAGTGTACTCCTTATTCACGCTGTTTGCATCAGATTACTACTCTGGCACTGCCTTGGTCGACGTTCATACGAAGAGTTGCCTCTGTAACGACAGCTACCAGTTGTGTCATTCCTAAGAGTAGTCATGTTTAGGGTTCCGAAGTACTGTATGCCGTGATATAGGGGTGCAGCCACCCAGAGCGATGGGCTCTCCATCAACAGGTTCTATATGATGCCAGTTTCAGTGGACACTTTCACGTCACTATTCTTCAAAGAGTGAACCAATGTGTACAACTGGCAGAGTGGTAGAAATTCCGTATACAATAATGTTCTCTTCATAGATATTTTACTGACACCGTTCGTAGAGGGCAAGTAATGACACTGTTCAACACACAACACTTTACTAAAATAAAACCAGCTAAATCTTGTTATTTTAGTGCCACAGAGTTCTAAATTCCCCATAACACATGCGTACTAATTCCAGATTTCGGTTTTCAGCCATTTTATTTAGTTGTGAATCCTGAAAAGAAGACACATACACATGTTCTAACTATATTTTTGCGCCTAATATGAGTTCTAAAAACGTGTTTGCCAATCGGAACATATATTCAGTATACAGACATATTAACGGTATTGAAGTTTAACTTCCTTACCAAATTACTCACTTGAACGCATGCATACACAAACCATATTACGAGCCACCCTGATCGAAATAGCAAGACACACACACTTACCGCTACAATTCCAAAAGAATGCAAACAAATATTTAGTGCATTCGTAAGCAACAGGACATAGACAGATGCGCTCAGCACGATTTCCAGATCATTGATGTACCTGAAAATAATAACATATTTTACTGCTGTGCTTCATTTATCAATAAGATACACATTATGCAATGACACCTGATCTCTGCCTCGTGATGACTGCGTGTTGTGTGATGTCCTTAGGTTAGTTAGGTTTAAGTAGTTCTAAGTTCTAGGGGACTGATGACCATAGATGTTAAGTCCCTTAGTGCTCAGAGCCATTTGAACCAATGGCACCTGATGTATACCTTATTGGTATGTATCACAACTAGTTCCATGATCGCTCATCATCAAACTTTGTAAAATAACCGATACGAATAATGTAACTGTTCACTGCTTCCTCGATCCGCTGGCCTAGGGTCATGCCTAGAATTTGATGGTGCCGGGATTTGAACTGGCGCCATCTGCTGGGGCTGGGAGGGGACTACTTACTCTCTCACTTCTCTTTTGTATACGGAAAACTATTAAAGATTTTGTTACAACCTTACACACCTTGAGCGAGACTCTAGAAAGTTAACGACTGAGATGATGTTGATGGAGCCTGGTAGGGCGATAAAAGCATGAGGTATTTTTATGGTTCTTAGCTCTCAGAAACAGCATGTTGGAAGTTGAATGCAATTGACGGCGAGCCCATACCTCAGTAAATCTTGCCGGACAGGTCCACAGCCAGACTGGGCAGACCAGAGCAGCCCCTAGTCGAGACAGTTCTCCAGCAGAAAATTTGCTGAGCTACCTGCCATGGCGCCAGTGGAAGGCTGGGCTGGGGGCAATGGACTGTAGGGATGCGTCTACATAGTGGAGTCGTGAACCGGGCATTGTGTGTAGAGCCATGCATGATAAAAATTCACAAGATTTCGTGTTCGCCAGTATTGGAAATAGGCCTGTGACCCACGTCCATTAGCGGCCTCGGTTGTATAAGAAACTCCAGCGTCTGAGAAACGTTGAGATAATGTTTATCACACCCCATAGCTACGACTAACATGCTCCAAGGCACAGGCGATTTAAGGAAAGATCTTTAAGGCTATATCTGTTCGCTTGTTGCCATGGGAAGCGACACAACTTCGGGGAAAAACATCTTCCACCCGTGCGAAAACTTAAAAAAAAGCCAGCAATTGTCAGTTTCTTTCTTTTACAGAGATGAAGGTTCCTTAACTCTTGCCCTGGTTCGACAGGATTTGTGCTGTCGTCTGGAAGGGAAGATGTAGCGCCTCTAAAGCCCTGTGATTGGCGCAAGACGTGGTGAAGACAGTGTCGTTCGTGCACTTTGCGGGAAAACGGAAATTTTTTATCTAGAGAGGTGCGAAGGCAATCATTAGATTTACTCCTGGTAAGCAAAACTTTTCTTATAAATGACTTATTAAATAATGTAATGTCACACTGTTCACTCATATCTCACATTCAGTCACTGCACACACTATACACACATTGTTTCATAACACTTCACTCACTACACACACACACACACACACACACACACACACACACACACACACATTGGTGATCTCTGGGCCATTTTCTGTACCCCAACTTCCCATTTGCTATCCTGAAAAATTGAGTCAGTATCCCTCCATAATGAGTAAGATATTGAGCTCAGAAAGAGGAAGGGGTGTTAGTATTGTGCTGTGCATAGCTTGGGGGTAAGTATTTCTAGAAAGGAAAGAAGAAGGAAAAAAAAATAAAGTGAAGGTGTTATGTGGAATGTTGGACGCTTTATAATCATTATTATTATTATTTATTTGTATAACATTGTCCGTCTGCGGAGCGTAGCGGTAGTGTTACCGCCTACTACGCAGGGGGCCCGGGTTCGAGTCCCTGCAGGGGACTGGGTGTTGTGTGTTCTTCATCATCATTGACTCGCAAGTCGCCGAAGTGGCGACAACTAAAGAGGACTTGCAATATGGCGCCCGAACTCCCCGAATTGGGCCTCCCAGCCAATAATACCATACCATCATTTCATTTCATTTCATGTATAACATTTTTTATCAAACCCCTGCTCTGTTTTATCTAAGTAATCCTTCAATGTATAAAATGTAGTGCATAACAGGTCTGTACTGCATAACGGTCTGGAAGCATCTTCTGGTCGAAGCTCTGGAATGTGTGGTTAGTGCTTGGGACCTGTGCTGAGACTGACTTCACTTGCAAGTAGTTAAACTGGAGAGCCTGTGGCGAATTTCTTACTGTACCAACACTGTGGCTTCAAACTTCTCGGACTGTTCGTTTGCTGTGGCCACACTTATTTGTTTTTGGTTTACCAGTTTCGACGTTTGGTATCCTTGTGCCCTCTGTTGTATAAGTGTGCCAAATTGGTCCTTGGCACGACCAGCGAACGGGTGTGTCACACACTGATATCTACCGTGATTTCAGGACTCTGGTAGAGAGTGAATTGCGATCCGTCTGCCTGTTCGCTGGACTGTGACATTTTTTTCATTTCTTCCGTGGCTGCGGTCGATTCACAGGTGCTGCCTCAACGTCTCGTCACCACCGTGCATTTCTCGACAGCTGGAATTTACATCACCGCACAAAGTAAACAGGGTAACATACAGCTGCACTGGCCTTATCAGGGAGTACAGATCTCGAACACCACTTGCTCTCAGCTGCACCTACGAGGTGTGACAGTAATGAAATTGATGTGGAAAAAAAAAGTTGATTACCGTTTTAGTCAATTTTAGTCTTGTCTCCTTCAAATTAGTTGCCTTCTGATTGCACACGCTTTTTCCAGAGCTTTTGCCATTGATGGTAACATTTCTCGAACTAATCTTCTGTAATATCCTCCAAGACCTTCGTCACAGCTTTTTGGACATCTTGAGTTGTTTGAAAATGGTGTCCCTTGACCGCCGTTTTGACTTTTGCAAATAGAAAAATGTCGCACGGAGCGATATTTGATGAATAATAAGTTTTGAGGTTAAAAATTGCTCTACCGACAGAGCAGTGCATTATCGTGATGCAGAATCCAATTATCAGCAATGTAGTCACGGAGACGAAGAACTCTTTTACGAAGACTTTCTAAAATTTCTTTGTAGTAATATTGGTTATCTGTTTGTCCAGGAGGCACCCACTCTTTATGAACAATTCCCTTGGAATCAAAGAAGCACACAGGCATGCATTCACATTTGACTTTGGCATGCGAGCTTTTTATGGTCTGAGTGATCCCTTTTAGCACCATTGAGAACTTTGGCGTTTTGTCTCTGGATCGTACTGAAAAAACCAACTTTGATCACCAGTGATAACACGGCTCAACAATTCCGGATTGATTTCCGTTTGCTCTAACAGATCGGCTGCCATATTTTTCCGTGTTTCTCGCTGTTGCGGTGTGAAATTATTGGGGACCATATTTGCACAAATCTTTCTCATACCAAGATCTTCAGTTATTATTAGACGAACCGTTTCTCGATTGATGTTCACTTCTTCTGCAATCATTTTCACGGATAATCTTCGATCAGATCGTACGATATCACGCACCCTGGCCAAGTTGACATCCGTCCTTGAGGTTGATGGTCGTCCACTGCGGTCTTCATCTTCAACATTCGTTCTGCCTTCACTAAATATTTTATGCCAACGACAAACGTGAGATATTCACATAACCACCTCTCCAAAAGCCTTCTGAAGCTTACCGTAAGTTGTCGTCGCGTTTTCACCCAATTTAACGCAAAAAGAAATGGAATACCTTTGCGCAATATTATTCCGTTCCATTTCCGTGACGATAGACACAAACACGTTGTAACTTATTACAGCACAACTCACAACTGAGCAGCTGCAAAAGTGTGCTTCTTGGACTAGAAGCAGCTTATAGACCAAGGTCGAAGATATGGTGCCTATGCAAGCCCGTAAGGTCGCCACATCTTGCAAAGAAAACCAGTCTCATTACTTTGCTGTAGCACCTCGTATATTGAGAAACTTCTGTAGATTATCAATCAAAGTCTGCTCAGTGTCAGATCAATTCAGATTGCGTAATCCACATTTTAGGGCCAGAGTACCTGACTCATTTCTGCCACCCAGGATCCGTGTCCATTTTTCTCTGAACTCGAATGTTAGTTGTTTACAGCATTCAATCAATGACTATGATTTATGTCTGTTTTTTCTTTTGAAAAACAATTGTTGTTAGTAAACTAAATTTTGCATACCTTCTGAATCAATTTATATAGTCACCCCAAGGGTTAACTTCCATTGTGGCGTCCCATGCTAGGATAACTTTTAGAGCCTCCTGCTGACTTGGAAGCTTTGGTTTTCGAGTGCAGACGAAAATTTGAGGATGTTCAGAGTCAATATATAGGGCAATTCGGTAAAAATGTAGCAATCAAAGATGAGGGACCACAGTCTGGAAACGACCAAGTCGAAAAGTATGAGCGACAATTTACTCATGTTCCACCTTAGCCTAGTGCAGAACCTAGACTAAGGGCCCCAACTTCCGAACCATGATCATGAGGTACAGAATTCCCTTTGAATACTCAGCAATACCCTCAGGTGATAAAGACTGTTGATGGACCAGTAACGGCGCACTAACTCGATATCAGAGAGACCAAAAATTCTGAGTAATAATGAATTTTACTTACCCGCACAAGTTTCACATGTTGCTACATTTCCATTTGTTCAGAATAACGACTAGCAGAGTCTGTGCGGGCGTGGCATGTTATCACAAATTTCTGTCGTACCCAATGGTACGCATGTGACAGCATGTGTTGCCATTATGTTCCAAAATGTCACACTAAAAAATCGAATTTTTGTGTGGTTCATAAGGCGGATTCTGTTGGTGACAAAAAGATAGAGTAAATTGTTTTCAACAGTCCTTGTGCTACAGACCATTTGTGCATCCAACAGAAGGATCGTATTATGGTAACTATCCTGCAGAACGAGGTCAAAGTCTAAATACTACACCTTAGGGAAATGAAGCGAATCAGTTGGTTCTTTCTGCAATAGATGTGGCCTACAGTTCACCTTAAAGGGCTTACGGCGGCACCATTTAGTTCATTGGCGCTTTCTAGGAAAACCCGGAACAAGTGTTTTTCATCATTTTTTCAGTGTTATCAGTGGATATCTAAATAACAAATGCTCAAATTTTTACGGCATGTTCTGTCCAGGCATTTATCTAAAAATATTCCCTAAGATCCATATCTCAAACACCCTAGAGAATTGTCCTGATATTTTTATCCGTTTCCGGGACACAGAGATTCAAAGTTGTCCTACTTGTACACAAAAAATACGCACGTAAAATCAGATGTGAGACGAAAAAGTAATTTATAAAGACACTTTAGGGGGAAGAAACTTGCTTTAATGTGTCTCCATTACCGTTATAAGGCTCTCGAATCCCATGTTGTAATACAGCCAAAGCCAAAATTTTTGTGCATGTGAAATACACTCTTAGGTTTAAAACTAATTTTGGTTATTTCTATTTCACGTCAGTAAACTATCAAAATTTTACTGACCCATAAAGTTCTTTTAATGTGAACGGCATATCCTAGTGTTTCAAGGAAAAAACGGAACCATGGGAGAAATGCTCCCCTTAGAACACAAAAAGGCGAATATGCTCCTTTTTAATATACTCTGACAGAAAATTGCGGTAGCAGCTGCTTGATTCTAGGTTACTCATCACCTGTAAGAATGTTCCCAAAAATTTTGACGTGTGAACACAGTTACACTTTTTTTTTACTGAGGGAGAAGGAGATAATGGCAGTGGGAAAGAGACAGAGAGGTAATAAATGCTGGAAGATAGTAGACAGTGTTTGTACTTTAGAGAGTGTGTAGGAGGCAATGGCAGTATGAGAGAAAGAGAGCGATACCGTGATCGTGGAGCTTGGTTGACAGTGACAGAACAGTCCTAGGAAAGAAGTGAATGGCGCAGTACCTGTGGCAGAGAAATAAAGAGAAGGTGAAAGTTGAAGTAGGTGAGAACCAGTAACAATGAGAGACAGGCTCTACCACAATGACTATGAGGAAGAGAGAGATAATGGAAGTGAGAAGACACAGCAACAGTAGGAATGAATGAGTGAGATTGCAGCAGTAAGAGAGAGTCAGTGACAGTGAGAGAAGACAGTAGTAGTAGGACAGAACGGAGGAGGTTGTGGCTGTGAGACAAGCGACAGTGGAAGTTAGAGAGATTCATAGAGATGATGACAGTGAGTTGGGCTGAATAACTGAGTGAGCAAGGACTGACAAGTTAGAGTGGATGGGTATTAGGGGCTTACAGCAATGGACTAGTGGGTATGACTGAGTTATAGTTTGGGGAGTTTGTGGGAGTGATAGTTGTGTGTTAAAAAGAGGGCTAGTACGTTCGCGTGCCAAATTTTTTGGAAAATTTTTAACGGTGCTGAGGAAGTAGGATGAGGCAACCCACTTTTCTGTCAGAATGTTTTGAACAGGAGCATATTCGCCTTTCTCTTCTCAGAAAGGAGAGTTTTTCTGCTGGTTCTAATGTCCCTGATGTCGTTTGAACAGTGTCGCCAGCAGCGAAAGATCTTCCCGGGAGATCCTCTTCAGTCTCGGCAGGAGTCTTGTAAACATGACTTTTCACACGGCTTCACAGAAGAAACAAGTACGGCGAGATCAGGTGAACGTACTGGCCACGAACAGTCCCTCCTCTGTCCAACCAGTCTTCAGGGAATTATCAGAGTCATTCCGGGGATTATCAGCATATGTGTCGAGCAAAGGCCAAGCTGAGTGACCGTGCAGTTTGTGGCACCATCTAATGGATTGTGCTGCCCCTCCCGAAGGAGATTTGAGTCCTCCCTCGGATATGAGTGTGTGTATTGTTCTTACAAGGGAACCTCCCCATCGCACCCCCCTCAGATTTAGTTATAAGTTGGCACAATGGATAGGCCTTGAAAAACTGAACACAGATCAATCGAGAAAACAGGAAGAAGTTGTGTGGAACTATGAAAAAAATAAGCAAAATATACAAACTGAGTAGTCCATCTGCAAGATATGCAACATCACAGGAAAGCGCAAGCTTAAAAGCGCCGTGGTCACGTGGATAGCGTGAGCAAATGCGATACGAGAGGTCCTAGGTTCAAGTCTTCCCTTCAGTGAAAAATTTTTCTTTCTTTATTTTCGCAAAGTTATGATCTGCCGTTCGTTCACTGACGTCTCTGTTCACTGTAATAAGTTTAGTGTATGTGTTTTGCGACCGCACCGCAAAACCGTGCGATTAGTAGGCGAAAGGACGTGCCTCTCCAATGGGAACCGAAAACATTTGATCGCAGGGTCATAGGTCAACCGATTCCTCCACAGGAAAACACGTCTGATATATTCTATACGACACTGTTGGCGGTATGTGCGTCACATGACAGGAATATGTTGTCGACCCACCTAACCTGTACACTTGGCGAATGGGTAAAAAGATTCTTCTACCTTGCCTGATTTAGGATTTCTTGTGGATGTGATAATCACTCCCAAAAAAGTGATGAAAACATAAGAGTTTGTCACATAAATTGCAAGAAATGAATGCAACAGTTTCACAGTCGCACTGTTTTCCCTGTGTTCTGTCAAAACATATGTTTTTAACGTTTTCAAATTTTTCCGTGCGTAGACCGTCAAATCCTGCATATGTCCAAGCAAATCTGAACATGTCCTGGAGTTTTGGAGAGCGAAGTTGATTATGTGTGAGTGCCTGAACTTTGGTAATTGTCTGAAAATTAAAAATTAATCTTGTCACTCGAGGGTAGAATTGAACCAAGGACCTCTCGTTCTGCAGCCGCTCATGCTAACCACGGGACCACGGCGCTCCTGGGCTCACTGGCAACTGTGATGTTCCTTGTGTTGCGCATCGACTACTCAGTTTGTATATTTTGCTTATTTTTTTCGTAGTTCCACACAACTTCTTCCTGTTTTCTCGATTGATCTGTGTTCAGTTTTTCAAGGCCTATCCATTGTGCCAACTTATAACTAAATCTGAGAGAGGTGCGATGGGGAGGTTCCCTTGTTAGCATAAATTAAAGTTTAGTGTGTAAGCTGCGGAACCGCTGACCTCAGCAGTTTGGTTCCCTAGGAATTCACACATTTGAACATATTTTAGTCAAGCAAACTGCAGGCGGAAATTACGAAATAGTTAGCTGGGGCCATAGGCACAGCAACGGTTTTAGGAGAAATAGTGTTGGTAACTCGAGTCCGTGATAGGAGAAAAATATTTTTCCCTGACGTACAGCGAAATTGTAAGATGGTTCAAATGGCTCTGAGCACTATGGGACTTAACAGCTGAGGTCATCAGTTCCCTAGAACTTAGAACTACCTAAACCTAACTAACCTAAGGACATCACACATATCCTTGCCCGAGGCAGGATTCGAACCTGCGACCGTAGCGGTCGCGCGGTTCCAGACTGAGGCGCCTAGAACCGCTCGACCACACCGGCCGGCAAACTGTAAGAACTGTGGGAAAGTTAGACATGGAGAATGGGGCTGTAGACAAAGTGAAGGGCATAATATGGTCGGACGTATTAGGAATAATCAGTTGTTGAACAACAGTGATAACGCCAGAAGCGCTGATCGGTGCTCCTAATAATTTTTAACGTGACTGTAGTGTATGCAGAAACGGAATCTTGCTTGATTGGCATAGTGGATGGAAGTTTTTAATACAAACAGATGCACACGTGTTTGTGGTAAGTTGGGACCTCGTGGGCAAGAGCCAGTTAAACCCTCCTCAGTATTCAGTTGGGGGCAAAAAGTTCTACGAATGTACTGAAATTTTATCTCACATAGGTGACGGTCACTGCGCCATCTTGCAGTTACATTTCCTTTATGACTTCACTCTAAAATTGACCTTGGGAAACGTGTCACAGAACTTCGTGGGACACACTGCAACAAGGTTCACCTATCTTAAAAGATGAAGCAATTAGGCTGTATCCAAGCACACTAAGGATCAGTTTGCGTAATACAGTACTGCAGGATACATGGAAACTGCAAGGATTAGCGTAGTAACAAAGTACCCTATAAGGTAGTGTGTTTGGTTGCGCCACTGGGAGAAAAACACGAATTACATAAAGCAGGATTTTATTTTTTCCACCAGAGCATTTTACTTCTATGGGTGGTAGGCAGTGACTAGTTAGTACCAGTCAGTGTTTTGGGACCAAGGGCATGGATTTCTCTAAAGATTGTCGGTCGCTAATTTAAATGTTCTAGATAAAGATGATCTTGGTAGGATCAATTCGGACCCTAACTATAAGCAAGCCACCAGTATAACTTCATTACGTAAGAAAGTGAAGCACTTATAATGAATAGAGGAAGCAGTGATGGATAATCATTAATAGAGTTTAAGGGGTTATTTAGTCCTCATGGGTATTTACCAGCTACCCTGGTGATGCAACACAGAATCACAACTCTGAATAAATGAATGACCATTATGCCACAAGCTACATCAGGTGCCCCATCAACTACAGCTACTGATGGAGCAGTGCACTGATGAGCAATTAGGACACAGTGTCATTGAGGAATGTACCCACTGATGGGATGTTAAAAACGATCAGCATATTCCACTGCAAAGGCTACCGGATGCCAGTAACCCTTTTCAGATGATTTTAGTGGATATTTTAGGGCCTTTTTCACAAACACCAGCGTGGACTGGCGTGGCGCTGCTCGCTCTTCCCATTGGCGCGCGGTCAGTGCCTTCTTGATACTGTTTTGCAGCGCTGCGCTGGTTGGAGGCAGTCGATGCAAAGGACTGCGTAGAAAATTTGACACATGGAACTCTGGTGCGGACTGGGAAGCGTGCAAGGATGGCCAAAGTGGTTAAGGCGACCGATGGTCGTAAGCGGGAAATCCGGACTAGAGTCGCGATCTGGTACAAATTTTCAACTTTCACTACTGGCTAGTGGATGTATACCCAAAACAGCCGACATCAAGTGGTTATCAGTCAGCGAATAAATATCTAAAAATGCAGGTGTGTGTGTGGATACTGTCTTCGAAATTTGTTGCGAACAGAGTTAGTTGTAAGAAAGAAACAAACCGTCATGTATAATGCGGCTGTTTCTCACGCATCTCAGTTTTTACGACGTCATATCTCCTGAACTACGTGACGGACAGTGATATAATTTTGCAGGTACATTCCGTGGTAGAGTGGATAGTTTCTGCAAAATGTGTTGCCAATAGACTTAGCAGTAAATTAAGTAAAAATTAAAACGTCGTGCGCGATGGGCAGTTTTACTGCACGAACGGCGATAACGTAGTAAGCGACAAACTTCCTTTGTTTCTTCATTTTCTGATATGTGTCAGCGAGGAAAAGTTCCATTAAGCTTTCAAATAATGTGCAAAGTCGCTAAGTGCTCTCATTCTCAAAGACGGGATGAATATATGATGCGTATTTGCGTGCATTGCGTTACACGGTTTTATCAGCCTTACACCCGCCCCTTTGAGAGATAGATGGTTATTACTCTCACACTTCTTTCCAGATAGCAAATGATGTGTATACCAAGTTTGGCTGAAATCCATAGAGTAGTTTCTGAGGAGATGATGAACAACAATACTTTACAGATTTGTCTTGGTAGTGTAGTGAGGTGTGGATTTGTTTTGTTTAGATTCGCAATGTGTTGAAGATTATGTGTTTTTTGTTTACCTTATCGTATGAATGTGGTCTAGTAAGGCGTCGAGTGTTTCCTGGTGGTATGACTGTGGTCACAGCTGTTGAAACAACATCTTTATTTTGTGAAAGCAGCAAATAAAGAGGAAAGAAGGTATTTATAAAGTATTTGGAGAAATGAAAAGAAAAGTATACGCAAAAAGAAAAACCTGCAGTAGGAATTAAAGATCAGGAAGAAGAAATGAAAATTATGAACTTTGCTGCTGGCATTGTAATCCTGTAAGAGACAGCAAAGGACCATGAGAAGCAGTTGAAAGGAATGGACAATGTGTTGAAAGGAGCATGTAATATGAACATCAATAAAAGCAAAACAGGAATAATCAAATACAGCCGAAATAAATCAGGTAACGCTGAAGGAATTACATTATGAAGCGAGACAGTTAAAGTAGTAAATGAGTTTTGTTACTTGGACGCCGAAATTAACTGATTATGGCTGAAGTAGAGAGTATATAAAATGCAGACTGAAAAAGGTAGGAAAAGCGTTTCAGAAGAATAAAACTTTATTGACATCGAATATAGAATTAAGCGTCAGGAATTCCTTACGGAACCTGTTTGAATGGAGTGTAGACATGCATAAAAGTGAAACAGTTTAGACAAAAAGAGAATAGAAGCTTCCGGAATGTGCTGCTACAGAAAAATGGTGATGATTACATGGATAGGACACACGACTGATTAGGTAATACTGAATAGAATTGGAGAGCATAGACATTTGTGGTACAACCTGACTAAAAGAAGGTATCGGTTGACAGAACACAATCTGAGATCTCAAGGGATCACCAATTTAGTGTTAGAGGGAAGTGTGGGGGGTAAAAACCGTAGAGGGAGGCCAAGAGATGCCTTTAGTAAGCAGAGTCAGAATGATGTAGGTTGCAGTAGTTATTCGGAGATGAAGAGGCTGTTACAGGTTAAAGCAGTAAGGAAAGCTTGATTAAACCACTCTTCGGAATGATAATCACAACCATACCAACAACAGCAACAAAAGTGATGAAATGTATGTTGCAATTAATGGTATACTGATTTAGGAAGGGAATATCGTAACCATATCTGGCAAGAACAATGGCGCGTTGAATAGTGTGTAACGCTAACTAGGACGATCGAGAGTTACACAGCGTTGTGTGAAATGCAGTTGTTCTTACGAGAGGCCACAGCGGACGGATGTCAGCAGGACATCCTCGCACCATACCATATGTCTAAAAGGCAGATCCACACTGGTTGCACTCAGTATACGATTAGGTAGCAGTTATCATGAATTCTAAGGGCAAAGGCGATCTAAGGCTGCAGAACTTTTGGAGCTCCAAGGTAGGGGAATACTGACAACTGGTAGCATTTTGGGGCAATGTTTACGGCTTCAAGCATATATAACAGCAGTACTGAACCCGATACTCTCACTGCTGTACCTTCCCAACAAAGCTTTGTAAGTACACTCAAGAGCCAAAGACACTCCTACATCCACCTAATATCGTGTAGGGCTCCTCGCAAGCACGCAACACGACGTGACATGGACTTGACTAATGTCTGAAGTAGTGATGGAGGGAACTGACGCCACGAATTCTGCAGGGTTGTCCGTAAATCCGTAAGAGTACGAGGGGGCGTAGGACTCTACTGAAGAACACGTTGTAAGGCATCCTAGCTATGCTCAATAATGTTCATGCCTGGGGAGTTTGGTGGCCAGCGGAAGTGTTTAAACACAGAAGAGTGTTTCTGGAGCCACTTTGTAGCAATTCTGAACCTGTGGAGTGTCGTGTTGTCCTGCTGGAATTGCCCACGTCCCTCGGAATGCACAGTTGAGATGAATGGATGCAGGTGATCAGACAGGATGCTTACGTACGTGTCACCTATCAGAATCGTATCTAGACGTATCAGGGGTCCCGTACCACTCCAAATGGACTCGCCCCACACCATTGCAGAACCTCCACCAGCCTTAACAGTCCCCTGCGGACATTCAGGGTCCATGGATTCATGAGGTTGTCCTTCCGCTCGATACAGTTTGAAATGACACTCGTCCGGCCAGGCAATACGTTTCCAGTCATGGACAGGCCAATGTCGATGTTCACGGACCCAGGCTAGGCCTAAAGCTTTGTGTCGTGTAGTCATCTTCGGTACACCAGTAGGTCATCAGCTCCGAAGGCCCATGTCGATGATGTTCCGCTGAATGGTTCGCACGCTGACATCTGTTGGTGGTCCAGCATTTAAATCTGTAGCAATTTGCGGAAGGGTTGCACTTCTGTTACGTTGAACGATTATCTTCAGTTGTCGTTGGTCCTGTACTTGCAGGATCCTTTTCCGGCCGCAGCGATGTTGGAGATTTCATATTTTACCGAATTCCTCATATTCACGGTACACTCTCTAAGTGGTCGTACGGGAAAATCCCCACTTCATCACTACCTCAGAAATGCTGTGTCCTATCGCTCGTTCGCCGACTATAACACCAGCAGCAGTAACCGATTTAACAGCAGCGCCAGAGATTTGTCGTCTTATATAGACGTTGCCGACCGCAGCACTATTTTCCGCCTGTTTACATATTCTGAAATTAAATATGCATGCCTATACCAGTTTATTTAGCACTTTATACCTGCTCAGAGCTTGAAGTTCCTGCACAACACCTTGAATCTCTTACCCCTTCAGTTCTCTAGACCGGTTTACAGCAGCACATAAGGGGTGTACAATTGCATGGCAAAATATTTCAATAAGTACAGTAGTTCTCAGTAGGCACGACCAGCAAATGACAGTGATACACGTCTCAATTTTCTGTACCATTTTTGTTCCGGTTCTAGTTTGTGCAGCCTATGGCTACCTATGTGGGAAAGCCCCCATATGGCTGAAATCCCTGTCCTCCATATACTGACCGAATGGCTCGCTTTTAGAGTGTTAACAGATCATTTGGAACGAGAAGAGGACACAAATACAAAATTTGCACACACTGCAACAACGCTATGTACCTGTCTAGTAGTGCTTGTCAGTAGTTGTTTGCTACCCGCCGACTAATACTCGCAGGTAACCCCAACAGAATGTGACAGAATTACTGGTTAGTTTTCTCGGGCTGTAACGCGCCAGCCAGTACCCAGCAGGCTCCACGGTCAATTGGGTTCCTAGGTGTCTTTGCGAATCCACAGAACCATCGTTCATATAAACGGTGGACAAGAAAACCCCGGAAATATAAGCTGGATTGATGGCGTTGGGTTCTCACCACTGGAGAATGCAAGGTTTGCGTGTCGCCGGATCGTAGTCGTAGAATACGGAGCCAACCTTGTAGGATGTTGAGGGTATTTTAAGATGCAGTACAGTATCACAACATGATTCTGTATGCATTTGTCCAGTCCTGCAGACCATATTTAGGCGATAAAACACGATAAAGCACACAATGCTCACCAAGCGAATGCTTTCCACAAAAAGGAAGTAACCCACTAAATGGAGTGGGCTGTGACCTCTGCAGATAACAGCCAGATTGATCCAGCTTGTGACCGGTTAGCACTTGCTTGCAGGAAGCATCGTCGCACACTTGATGACCTTAGGAGAGCCACCTCGAACATCTGAACAGGGTTGAGAAGCAACATCTCGAATACCTGATAGACAGCATTTAAGCATTAAATACTCGTGATTTTAAGAAGGCTTATATTTTCAGCACTGCTCGTCCCCCCACCGTCCCCCCACCTTCTCCCCCCCCCCCCCCTCCAGATATGTTTGGCTCTGAGCACTATGGGACTCAACTTCTGAGGTCATCAGTCCCCTAGAACTTAGAACTACTTAAGCCTAACTAACCTAAGGACATCACACACATCCATGCCCGAGGCAGGATTCGAACCTGAGACCGTAGCGGTCTTGCGGTTCCAGACTGTAGCGCCTATAACCGCACGGCCACTCCGGCCGGCACCAGATATGTTTACAATTATACATGTGACATAACTGGTTTTCAGACATTTTATATGGTTTATATGAGTGAGTTGTCACAAATGTTAGAATATATTTTAGACCTTAAATGAAACAGATACTTACGTTAGAATAACTTCATGATGTTGTATGTTCTTCACTAAACTGCTGTGTAGTTTCCAGTACGTGTCGTGTCTATCCAGAACGAAAAGATTGCGCTTACTGTCTGAACTGTACTCGCTGAACACGTAGGCTGTTTGTGATATGCTCACTTCATCAGTACTCCTTTCTAGAGCTTGTAGCCCCTTGTCTGGCTCTACTTTTTCTCGCTCACGAGTGTTCGAAAGCCTCATTCCAGCGATATTCTCATTCAGAACAGCTATTTCACCTGCTGCATAGACTAAGAGAACTATCAGAATTATGTCTATCAGGATGCTCGTCTCCGTAGCAGATCCTATGCAAAACGCCTCGATGGCGTAGGTTATTTCGTAGGCAGGCGAATGTTGCACTTCTACGGGAATCCAGAAGATGAGCGGCCTGGTGCCGTTCTCGGCTGGTGGCGACGTGAGGTTCTGTATGAATGGGTCTGCCATCCACAGCATCACCGTCACCGCTGGCATTGACTGAAACACAGAGGTTCACTTTTCAACTTCAGATCCAGTACAAGAAGTCTGACATAGTTCTGTCGAATTCTCCACTGTTTTGTAAACCTAACGTCTAGTGCCAGCTCTCGAAATGTACCCAATCTGTCGTATGGGGACGCAGTACAAGCTGGCACAGACTGCATGTCTGCCAGAAATCCCAAATAGACAGGATCAAGGATTCAACGTGCCCCCATCTTCTACAGTACTGGAGTGACGTATGAATGATGGGAGATTAAAAAGTTGGGGATGAAGCATTTCACTACTTACTGCAGGTAGTGACCCAGCCAGCATGGCTGCCAGATTTTCAATTTTAATGGCTAGAATTCTATGTCCCATAATGGTGACAGTTCATTAAACCAGGATGTAAGCTGCAATCAAAACATGAGTGTCTCTATATTTATGTCATTGATATCAAATTTATGACTCAGTATCCCTGTATCCCTGTATCCCTGTACAAAGAGTTACACACATTTCAGTCACAAACGTTAAGAGGATGAAATACTTGCACAGTAAACGTCTACTTTCTTGTGTATGATCGACTTCTGCGATGTATCTGAGTGTGGAAATCACAATGCTCGTAGAATGTCTCTGTCAAAGTACAAATAAATGGTGTCATCTCCCACTTACAACGGAACATAATCCTCTTTGACAAAATGTTCTTACGTTATGTAGTGTTATGTTTACACATTATTTAAGCAAAATGAATCTGTAGCATTGTCCTCACAGGCTTACATATACAACTAGCAGTTGCACGGCAGTAAATCCACCAAGTTTCTTCTGCACAGACGCATACAGACGTTTTTGAACTGTAATAATAATTGTTATTGCATTGTCTGACCGGCAGAGGGTGACGGGGTACAAAACTGAATGAGATCTATAAAAGAAATTACACAATTCTATTTAGAGCATATCCTGTAGTTAATAGGGGATTGTACAGGAATTTAGGTTACTAATAAATAGACATTGGGTGGCCCAAAAAGGATGGTCGGATTTGAACTGCGTAGTACCATTGAAAGGTGAGGAGGGGGGACCACTGCCGGCCGTCTGCAAGTCGGCCATTACACCCAGTTTGCCACGAGAAGGCGCAGTGGACGGTCGAGCATCGTGTTTTTGCTGTGGAACAGTTTTTCAGAAATGATGAATCGTTTATTACTGTGCAACGATTGTTTCGACAACGTTTTGGTGTAGCGCGTGATGGACCCATTCCAGATCGCAGATCCATATCACGTTGGGTGACTGCATTCCGGACAACAGGGTCTGTCAAAAGTAGTAAATCTACAGGGCGTACACGTACGGCAGTTACTCCACAGAACATTGATGATGTTAGAGCGTCAGTGCTGCAAAGCCCGCGTCGTTCCACTAGGCGTCGTGCTCAAACTTTAGGCCTCAGCCGTAGTTCGTTGCAGCGTATTTTAAGCCGTGAGTTACAGTTTTACCCATACAAAATTATGATCACGCAAAAGCTGTATGATCGTGATTTTGAGCAGCGAAGACGATTTTGTGAATCAATGCTTGACATTTTGTACTCTAATAATGATGTTGTGCTTCTTATGTCAGATGAAGCCCATTTCCATTTAGACGGCTATGTCAATAAACAAAACTGCAGGTATTGGACAGCAGATAATCCCAGAGAATTGCACCAAAAGCCTCTTCATAGTGCTAAGGTAACAGTCTGATGTGGAATTTCAAGATTGGGGACTGTTGGTCCTTATTTTTTTGAGGAGAACAACGCTACAGTCACAGTGAACTCGAAACGTTACGTTAACATGCTACGTAGCTTTTTGGTGCCGAAACTGCGAGAGTTACATGTAAATCGAGATCGAATTTGGTTTCAACAGGACGGGGCCACGGCCCACACAGCCAATGACTCCATGTGTGTTTTAAGGCAGATGTTCCCCCACCACATCATCTCGCGTTTTGGAGATGTCCACTGGCCCGCGAGATCATCTGACCTCTCAGCCTGTGATTTTTTTCTTTGGGGATACCTAAAGTCAAAAGTCTACGTAAAGAAGCCCCGAAACTTAATTGATCTGAAGGAGGCAATCAGTGCGGAAATTATGGCAATTCAAGAAGAAACAGTAGTGAAAGTGATGAAAAATTTCGAGGAAAGACTTGTGGAATGCATCACCGAGGAAGGACACCATCTTCCGGAAGTCACTTTCCGTACATGATTTTTTGTGGTTAGTTCTTGTAATTGGGTGCCTGGGAGCATTTAGTTACGTAATTGAATAAAAGTAATTTGTAAAACTGATGGAGTTATAGTTATTTAAAATGTGACCATCCTTTTTGGGCCACCCTTTATAACATTTGAGATGAGCATTACTTAGTCTTAAAGTATCTTCTTACGAGGTTCTTCACACACAGTGCAAAGATGCTTTAACAGTATATAAAGATTTACGGTTTTAATATATACATTTTGTTCATGTGCTGTTTGGTAGCGGAATGGTGGCCGAGCGGTTCTAGGCGCTGCAGTCTGGAATCTGCGACCGCTACGGTCGCAGGTTCGAATTCTGCCCCGGGCATGGATCTGTGTGATGTCCTTAGGTTAGTTAGGTTTCAGTAGTTCTTAGTTCTAGGGGACTGATGACCTCAGAAGTTAAGTCCCATAGTGCTCAGAGCCATTTGAGCCATTTTTGTAGCGGAATGGTCTATATGATTTCCTTTGATATCGGATTTCAGATACAGTAGCGTACATCTCCTCTGACAGTGCACGTGCACACAATAGGAGATTTCATTACAAATCATATTAACTATACGTTATTCCTCAAAAAACGTGGAAGAAAGGATTACATTTACAACTTATGTGTAAAAGATAACACGGAGTCACAAAATGATTCTTTACTTTTGCGGTAGTTAGGAACTAAACAAATGTGCATATTGTAACACTGGAAGCTCCATAAAGCATTCTCTTGTCGATTCTAGTGTCTATACAAAGGTTGTACCGAAAATCAGATGTGTAACACCCGCATACCTCCTTACAACATGTGTTTGAGGGTACCTGCACCACACAGCCACACAACCACGTGCCCACACTCCCTTTGCGTGGAAGGAATGATATGCGGTAAACCTCCGTATTAGCAGCTCTTATTTCCTGGTGTGGGATGCATGTGGGAGGAAGTACTGTGTTGCTTGGAACATACTCTATCGGATTTTCAAAAGTAAGTCGTCTCCATGATGCAGAACGCTTCTCTCGCAGAATCTACTACAGGAGACCCCCTGAATAAATAATTGTGTGTATGTCGTTAACTTTTGGTCTATTAAGGTGACCTGATAATGGTTCCAAGCAGATAAGCAATTTTCGCAAAGAAGTCGGTTGAACAAGTGTTCTGTAACCCTGTTCTTTCGTGAACGGATTATATTTCATTATGATTCAACCAAACGAATCTGAGCCCATGGCATAGGCTTTTCGCTTGTAAAGTCAGTCCACTTTAGATCGCTCCTGACGATTACCCTTACGCATAATGTGGCAGTCATTGTTTCAACCATATTGTGAGTCGTACAGTGCAGGATGTCTTCTTCTCCCTATGTGCAGTACGTCACATTTGTTTACATTCAGTCTCGGTACCAGTCGTTGATCCTCTGCACTTCACTACAGTTTTCTGATGCTGTTATCCCCTCATAGTAACCAACACCGTCGACGAACAGCCTACAACTACAAAACTAATCACATACTCCACGGTGTACGGTGCATGGCAGAGGGTACGTAACAATAGTGTAATGGTTTTTTTCTGATATTCCACTCTCATGTACTGGTACAGGAAGAAAATAGTTGTCCGTATGTCTCTGTACATGCTTTAACCACTCTTATCTCATTCTCAAGAATGGTACGTCAGACATACGACGGTGGTGGCACAATGCTATCACAGTCTTCCTTTAAAGCAGTTTATTTAAATCCACCGAATAGGTATTTGCAGAAATCTTTTTTTCCAGCAATTCCACGAGCTTTTCTGTCACTTTTAAGAAATGAATCTATCAATCTGATATGAGCCTCACAGCATCATGGAGCTATAAAGACTATCCAGTGGATCATTTACGTAAATGCAGCTGCTTGCATGGCAACCACAACCAATCACGTAAAGCGGTTTTACCTTTAGTAATGTCCGCCCCCGGTAGCTGAGTGGTCAGCGCGACAGAATGTCAATCCTAAGGGCCCGGGTTCGATTCCCTGCTGGGTTGGAGAGTTTCTTCGCTCAGGGATTGGGTGTTGTGTTGTCGTCATCATCATCATTTCATCCCCATTGACGCGCAAGTCGCCGAAGTGGCGTAAAATCGAAAGACTTGTACCCGGCGAACGGTCTACCCAACGGGAGGCCCTAGTCACACGACATTTATACCTTTAGTAATGTTTTGTAAACAATTTCTATCTATACGAAAGTAATGGTATGTCTACAAGACACATGCAGGTTGCTCATTGTAGTATGCTAAGGCTGGTCACAGATAAGCGAAATAGAGTACCGGCTGACTGTAGCGAATTGCAGAGGATCGAAGATTGGCAAAGAGACTGGAAGTTTATACTGGATGCAAATAAATGCAACATAGTGCATACATTGAAGAATAAATCCAGTACTCTTCTGTTACATTGTTGCAGAGAAATCACTGGAAACAGTAACTGCCTAATGAGGAATGACTACGTAACAGAATGTAAGAAAAGCAGATTCCGCACTTTTACTAGTAGTCGGACACTTTAGGAATTATAACTGCTACGAAAAAGATGTGGTTTACGAAACACTACTACTGATGAAATCGCTTTGCTGCGGTTGGTTTTGTTTGGCCTGCGAAGTAGCTGCATCGATGTAAGTGATCCACTGGATAGTGCTGGAAGCGCCGTAATGCAGAAAGGGTCATATAAAGTTAGTACACCCCACTCGAAAAATTTAACAGAGAAGCTTGGGGAATCCCTGTAAAAAATCCGACGTATTTCTCTCGAAACACTAGAGGGTAAATTTAAAGAAAGTACTTTAATACAGCATAGGGGAACAATTGACAGGAATGGGGGAGAGAAATACAGTAGAAGAAGAATGGGTAGCTCTGAGGGATGAAGTAGTGAAGGCAGCAGACGATCAAGTAAGTAAAGAGACGAGGGCTAGTAGAAATCCGTGGGTAACAGAAGAAATATTGAGTTTAATTGATGAAAGGAGAAAATATAAAAATGCAGTAAACGAAGCAGGCAAAAAGCAATACAAACATCTCAAAATTAGATCGACAGGAAGTGCAAAATGGCTAAGCAGGGTGGTTAGTGGACAAATTTAAGGATGTAGAGGCTTATCTCACTAGGGGCACGATAGATACTGCCTACAGGAAAATTAAAGAGACCTTTGGAGAAAAGAGAGCCACTTGTATGAACATCAAGAGCTCAGGTGGATACCCAATTCTAAGCAAAGAAGGGAAAGCAGAAACGTGGAAGGAGTATATAGAAGGTCTATACAAGGGCAATGTACTTGAGGACAATATTATGGAAATGGAAGAGGATGTAGATGAAGATGAAATGCGAGATACAATACTGTGTGAAGAGTTTGACACAGCACTGAAAGACCTAAGTCGAAACGAGACCCCCGGAGTAGACAACATTCCATTAGAACTACTAACGGCCTTGGGAGAGCCAGTCCTGACAAAACTCTACCATCTGGTGAGCAAGATGTATGAGACAGGCGAAATATCCTCAGACTTCAAGAAGAATATAATAATTCCAATCCCAAAAAAGGCAGGTGTTGACTGATGTGAAAATTACCGAACTATCAGTTTAATAAGTCAAAGCTGCAAAATACTAACGTGAATTCTTTAGAGACGAATGGGAAAACTGGTAGATGCCGACCTCGGGGAGGATCAGTCTGGATTCCGTAGAAATATCGGAACACGTGAGGCAATACTGACCTTACGCCTTATCTTAGAAGAAAGATTAAGGAAAGGCAAACCTACCTTTCTAGCATTTGTGGACTTAGAGAAAGCTTTTCACAATGTTGACTGGAATACTCACTTTCAATTTCTAAAGGTGGCAGGGATAAAATACAAGGAGCGAAAGGTTATTTACAATTTGTACAGAAACCAGATGGCAGTTATAAGAGTCGAGGGGCATCAAAGGGAAGCAGTAGTTGGAAAGGGAGTGAGACAGGGCTGTAGCCTCTCCCCGATGTTATTCAATCTGTACATTGAGCAAGCAGTGAAGGAAACAAAAGAAAAATTCGGAGTAGGTATTAAAATCCATGGAGAAGAAATAAAAAGTTTGAGGTTCGCGGATGACATTGTAATTCTGTCAGAGACAGCAAAGGACTTGGAAGAGCAGTTGAACGGAATGGATAGCGTCTTGAAAGGAGGATATAAGATGAACATCAACAAAAGCAAAACGAGGATAATGGAATGTAGTCGAATTAAGTCGGGTGATGCTGAGGGAATTAGATTAGCAAATGAGACACTTAAAGTAGTAAAGGAGTTTTGCTATTTAGGGAGTAAAATAACCGATGATGGTCGAAGTAGAGAGGATATAAAATGTAGACTGGCAATGGCAAGGAAAGCGTTTCTGAAGAAGAGAAATTTGTTAACATCGAGTATAGATTTAAGTGTCAGGAAGTCGTTTCTGAAAGTATTTGTATGGAATGTAGCCATGTATGGATGTGAAACATGGACGCTAAGTAGTTAGGACAAGAAGAGAATAGAAGCTTTCGAAATGTGGTGCTACAGAAGAATGCTGAAGATTAGATGGGTAGATCACGTAACTAATGAGGAGGTATTGAGTAGAATAGGAGAGGAGTTTGTGGCACAACTTGACAAGAAGAAGGGACCGGTTGGTAGGTCCAGTTCTGAGGCATCAAGGGATCACAAATTTAACATTGGAGGGCAGCGTGGAGGGTAAAAATCGTAGAGGGAGACCAAGAGATGAATACGCTAAGCAGATTCAGAAGGATGTAGGTTGCAGTAAGTACTGGAAGATGAAGAAGCTTGCACAGGATAGAGTAGCATGGAGAGCTGCATCAAACCAGTCTCAGGACAGAAGACCACAACATCATCTACTTTAAACGAATGCTGTGATAACATTATGCCTCCATCATCGTATTCCTGACGCAGCGTTTCGAATAATGAGATAAGAGAGGTTATGGCACTTGCAGAGGCAAATAGGCAGTCATTTTTCACTCTATCAGTACCTGCGAATGGAATAAGAAAACAATTCATTGATACTGTTCCGATGTACCCTCCGCCATACACTGTTCAGTGGCTTACGGATGTGTCTGTTAAGATGCAGATGCAGGATGTTCGTGGTCGATGTCGGTATCCCCAAGGTGATAGTAACACCAGAAGACCGTAGCGAATTCCAGAGGATACGCGATTGTTACAGAGGCTTAGTGTGAACAAATATAGCGTACTGCATATACAAAGGAGAACAAATCCTGTACTGTATGATTAACGCTACTAGTGGAAACAGTAACAGTATTTAATTTCTAGGAGTATCCTCAGGAGCGATTGAAAGTGGAAGGACTTCATAAACGAAATTCATATGCCAGGGGGCCGTATTCGTTTGGATGAATCTCAAGAAAATATATTCCATTCACGAAGGAAGCACTTGTTCGATCGACTTCTTTGCGAATATTGCTCTGCAGCGTGGGCGCGTAACAAGGCTACGTTAATGGAAGATTCAAAGCTAGTGATATGCACATAATCGGTTACTCAGAGCATCTCCTGTAGCAGGTGCGCCGGCCGGAGTAGCCGAACGGTTCTAGGCGCTACAGTCTGGAACCGCGCGACCGCTACGGACGCATGTTCCAATCCTGCCTCGGGCATGGGTGTGTGGCATGTCCTTGGGACTGATGACTTCAGCAGTTAAGTTCCATAGTGCTCAGAGCCATTTTTTGTAGCAGGTGCTGTGAGAGGCGTTGTGTGTTACGGAGATTTACAGTTGAAAATTAGAGACATTGCGTGTCAGGCAACATGTTTATTATCATTTACATCCCGCAAAACGACCGCAACGGGAAATTAGACCTAAAACGGAAGTTTCCGAACAATCATTCTTACCACGCGAAAGAATGAACATATTGATAAACTGCAGTCTGTTGCCGTGCAGGTGCGGCTCATGTGCTAATCATAATATGATTTGCATTCATTACTGTGTGAATTTAATTCCCGTCATTTAATAAATGACTGCAGTGAATAACACCGGCGATTGTCAGAAATAAATCTACCTCTATATTAATTACTTCTCTTTAATGGTGGAGGTTTTGCTTGTACACTACCGGCCATTACAATTGCTACACAACGAAGATGACGTGCTACAGACGCGAAATTTTACCGACAGGAAGAACATGCTGTGATATGCAAATGATTAGTTCTTCAGAGCATTCACACAAGGTTGGCGCCGGTGGCGACACCTACAACGTGCTGACATGAGGAAAGTTTCGAACCGATTTCTCATACACAAACAGCAGTTGACCGGCGTTGCCTCGTGAAACGTTGTTGTGATGCTTCGTGTAAGGAGGAGAAATGAGTACCATCACGTTTCCGCTTTGATAAAGGTCGGATTCTAGCCTATCGCGATTGCGGTTTATCGTATCGCGACATTACTGCTCGCGTTGGTCGAGATCCAATGACTGTTAGCAGAATTTGGAATAGGTAGGTCAGGAGGGTAATATGGAACGCCGCGTTGGGTCCCAACGGCCTCCTATCACTAGCAGTCGAGATGACAGGCATCTTATCCGCGTGGCTGTAACGGATCGTGCAGCCGCGTCTCGATCCCTCAGTCAACAAATGGGGACGTTTACAAGACAACAACCATCTACACAAACAGTTCGACGACCTATACAGCAGCATGGACTATCATCTCGGAAATCATGGCTGCGGTTGCCCTTGAAGCTGCATCACAGACAGGAGTGCCTGCGATGGTGTACTCTTCGAGGAACCTGGGTGCACGAATGGCAAAACGTCATTTTTTCGATGAATCCAGGTTCTGTTTACAGTATCATGATGTTCACATCCATGTTTGGCGACATCGCGGTGAACGCACATTGGAAGCGTGTATTCGTCATCGCCATACAGGCGTATCACCCGGCGTGGTGGTATGGGGTTCCATTGGTTACGCGTCTCGGTCACCTCTTGTTCGCAGTGGACGTTACATTTCAGATGTGTTACGACCCGTGGCTCTACCCTTCATTCGATCCCTGCGAAAGCCTACCTTTCAACAGGATAATCCACGACCGCATGTTGCAGGTCCTTTAGGGTCCTTTCTGGATACATAAAATGTTCGACTGCTGCCCTGGCCAGCACATTCTCCAGACCTCTCACCAACTGAAAACATCTGGTCAGTGGTTGCCGAGCAACTGGCTCATCAAAATACGCTAGTCACTACTCTTGATGAACTGTGGTACCGTGTTGAAGCTGCATGGGCAGCTGCACATGTACACACCATCCAAGCTCTGTTTGACTCAATGCCCCGGCGTATCAAGGCCGTTATTACGGCCAGAGGTGGTTGTTCTGGGTACTGATTTCTCAGTATCTATGCACACAAATTGCGTGAAAAGGTAATCACATGTCAGTTCTAGTACAATATATTTGTCCAATGAATATCCGTTTATCATCTGCATTTCTTCTTGGTGTAGCAATTTTAATGGCCAGTAGTGTAATTTTCTCTTTTGCTTAGAAGAGTGTATGAAGAGCCAAGCCACATCAGCAAAATCAGTTACCCAAAGTTAAGAAGACCGCCTTGGGGGCTCTAGGATTACTTTTATAGGAAACACCGCGAGCTGGTGCGATGCTAAAGGCAGGTGGTTGGCGCCTTCACCGCTGTTTTCAATACCGGCAATGGCCAGGTGCCTTCCTGCCAGTTTCACACAATGTTACGCGCTCTGAGATACGCACACCCTGGACAGGATTCCTAGAAATAACGTGGCGTGACGAAAACGTTTTCTCGGCAGGCGGCCGCAAATTTAACGAGTATGGGCCCCGAGCCAAACAAACCTCAAGGGAACTTTCTTTTTCGCCGATAACTCGCCTTCTGGAAATTCTGTGTGAAAGGCAGTCAGTTGAAGACAAACACCTCGGAATGCCGCGAGAAGCAGCTGCCCTGCTATGTGAAAAAGATTTTTTTTTAAATTAAGACACTGTCTGCGATTCCTTGACATCAACTGTATTACGTATAGATCTATTACCCAGTAGTGAAATTTGAAAAGTTGTGAGGTAGCGGGACTCAAACCCGGATGTCCCACTTACCACTACAGTTATCCGTACATGTTCCGAGGACCAACCCAAACTTCCATATGTCACACAGTGCTAACAGACAACCAGCTCTGAATGACACAACCACAGAAATCAATGTAGGACATAGAATGAACGCATCCCTTAGGACAGTGCATCGGAATTCGGTCTTAATGAGCTGTGGAAGTAGACGACTGGCTCGAGTACATTTGCTAGCAGCACTACATTGCCTGTAGTGCCTATCCTGGTCTCGTGGTCACACAGTGTACATCTTTAAAATGCACCCAATGCTCGGTATATCACTTGGATTCCCACATTAGGGATAACGAGATACCTAAGAATCTAGGGGTCTGTTATCGTCATGAGCCTGCCTTTGTCTAAGAGACTGATATGCATGTCTCAAAGTGGTGACACTGTTGAGGATCCACCGCTATAAGAAACACTTCGAAGTTAATTCGCTGACAGCGAATTCCTCGCCGTCAGCTGTATAGGTATACGAGGTGCGACAATGCAGTAATGCGACTGATGTGAAAAAAATGTTGCTTACCGTTTTAGTCAAGTTTAGTGTTATCTCCTTCAAAGTAGTTCCCTTCTGATTGCACACACTTTTTCCAGCGATTCTGCCATTGATGTCAACATTTCTGAAAGTCATCTTCGGTAATATTCTCCAAGACCCTCGTTACAGCTTTTTGGACATCTTGAAAATGGTGTCCCTAGGCCGCCGTTTTGACTCTTTGAAATAGAGAAATAGAGAAAAGTCGCACAGGGCGATATCTGGTGAATAAGGTGGCTGTGGTAGTACTGAAATTTGTTTTGATGTGAAAAATTACTATACTGACAGAGCAGTATGGGATGGCACATTCTCATACCAAGATCTCCAGATATTATTAGACGAACCGTTTCTTGATTGGTGTTCAGTTCTTCTGCAATCATTTTCACGGATAATCTTTGATCAGATTGTACGAGTTCACGCATCCTGGCCAAGTTGACATCTGTCCATGAGGTTGATGGTCGTCCACTGCAGTCTTCATCTCCAACATTCGTTCTGCCTTCGTTAAACATTTTATGCCAACGAAAGACTTGAGCTCTTGACGTAACCTCCTCTCCAAAAGCCTTCTGAAGCTTACCGTAAGTTGTCGTCACGGTTTTACCCAGTTTAACACAAAAGGAAATGGCATACCGTTGCGCAATATTATGCGGTACCATTTCCGTTACTAGAGACACAAACTCGTGTTAACTTATTACAGCATGACTGAGTAGTTGCATCGATGTGCCGCTTTGACTGGAAGCAGCTTATAAACCAAGGTCAGAGATATTGTGCCTACGCAAGCCTGCAGGGTTGCCACATCTTGCAAAGAAAATCAGTCTCATTACTTTATTGTCGCACCTCATAGATCCACGACCCTACAGTGACACAGGAAAATTTATGCTGTACTGGGACTCGAACCCTGATGTCCAGCTTATAGTGAGCTGTTATCATAACCACTTCGGCCATCCGCATGCGATCCATGCTCCAACACGAAGTTCCCTATTTCACACTGTCGACATCGTAGTCCACTAAATTTATCATATATGGCTCGCATCATTACTTGGACTCCCGCAAAAAGCAGAATGACGCGGTGAGGAATCGAGATGTGTTGCTGTTTTCGTGTATCCGTCTACGATTGTAGTGGTACAGTAAGGTGACGGAAGTCACGGGGTCCCTCCTAATCTCGTTTCGGACCTCCTTTTCCCCGTTGTAATGCAGCAACTCGACATGACAGGGACTCCACAAGTCGTTGGAAGTCTACAGAAATACTGAGGCGTCTGCCTCTATAGCCGTCCATAACTGCTAAACTTTTCCAGTGCAGAATTTTGTGCACGAACTGATCTCTTGATTATGTTCCATAAATGTTCAATGGGACTCATGTCGGGCAATGTGGATGACCAAATCAGTAGCTCGAATCGTCCAGAACGTTCTTCAAGTCAATTGCTAACAGTTGTGGTCCGGTGGCATGTGGCATTGTCATCCATAAAAATTCCATCGCTGTTTGGGAAAGCGAAATCCATGAATGGCTGCGTATTGTCTCCAAGTAGCCGAAAACAACCATTTCCATTCAATGATCGGTTCACACCATACCACAACATTATGGAGCCACCATCAGCTTGCACAGTGACTTGTTGACAACTTTGATCCATGACTTTGTGGGGACTGCGCCACATTCGAACCATACCACCAGCTCTTACCAACTGAAGTCGGGACTCATCTGATCATATCACGGTTTTCCAGTCGTCTATGGTCGAGCCGATATGACCACGAGACCAGGAGAGGCACTACAGGCAATGTAGTGCTGCTAGCAAATGTACTCGAGCCGGTCGTCCACTGCCACAGCTCATTAAGACTAAATTCCGATGCACTGTCCTAAGGGATACTTTCATTCTATGTCCCACATTGATTTCTGTGGTTGTGTCACTCAGAGCTGTTTGTCTGTTAGCACTGACAACTACTCAAACCTCTCTGCACTCCGTCCTTAAGTGAGGGCCACCAGTCACTGCGTTGTCCGTTGTGAGAGGTAAAGCCTGAAATTTAATATTCTCGAGACACTATACTCTTGACACTGTGGATCTTGGAATATTGAATTACCTAACGATTTCCGAAAAGGAATGTCCCCTGCGTTTAGCTCCAACTAGCATTCCACGTTAAGCCTGTTAATTCCGGTCTTGCTCCCATAATCATGTAGGAGACCTTTTTACATTAATCACATAAGTACAAATGATAGCTCCGCCGATGTGTTTCCCTTTTATACCTTGTGTCCGCGATACAGCTACCATCTGTGTGTGGGCACACCGCTATCATCTGATAGTGCTGTCGCGCCTCTGGACGGATACTGACTACTAACGTTTGAGAGCACTGACCTGCCACCACATCCAGACTCTGTAGGCGGTCCTGGCGTATCTCTCCCGGACGCCTGTTCCATTGTCGGGAAACCGTATCTTCGCATCCAGCAGACTCAACACCATTCGCTGCAGTCGCCTCCATTGCGCCACGAACGACACCAACTACCAACATAATACGGCGTATTAGATAATATCTAAACACTATCAATTATAACCAGTCTGCAATAAATAGATGATAGAATTCAAGCAGTCTTCAAATATGATGCGTTAGCTAGAAGCAATAAGGGTCTAAGTGTGTCCAGTGTGTGACACGACAGACTGAAAAGAGCTCCGAGGTGGTTCGGGACTGGGTTTTGTTTGAGCACACGGCCGTTTGTCTAGACGCCGTTGTGATTTTTTTTTACATTTAAAAAATTTAAAGTTTTTTATTTGTGGCTTTGGATAACGAATAGTGCCATATTAATGTAATTACAATTTCCACAGTAAAATAACAAAAGTGGTTCGATGTACAAATGTAAGTTCTTAATATAAAATACAAACTTTTTTCGGGGTGTTGTTCCAGCAATATTATCAATACTATTGTATGGGCCCAACAGGAAGGACCACGCGAGGTACAATCAATGGATGTCGTGTTTGATGGCTTGCCTTTCTTAGTGTCCAAATTTGTTTCATCCTTTCAGAATGAAGTCTCTTTCTCTCATCAGACCACGGTGTTCTAATCCGTTTTGTAATTTCCCTCTGACCAACTATCCAGACACATATCTTTTGTCTGAATCTACGAAAGCCGGCTATTTTAAGATCATCGTTAATTTCAGCGATCCATTTAATTGGCTAGGTCTGCCTTTGTAGAATTCTGCTGTTTGTTTTGTCAACCTAATGGGTGCCATTCTTTTAATGTTCCCATAAAATTTAAGTCTTCATTTTCTCATGTCACCATGTATGACAATGCATTCTTCTATTTCCTTATTGCTTCTCGGCCTATAAGTTTCTTCATCGGTAATTTTGGGGTCTAATATTTTCCTAATAATCTTTCTTTCTTTTGAATTTCTTCAGTATCCCTCTTTCTGTTTCAAATTAAAGTTTCTGCTCCGTAAACACAATCAGGTATTATTACAGTGCTATAATGCCCTAGTTTACTGAAATTAGAACGCGATTTCTTATTATAAATATTTTGTGTTAATCCGATTGCAGTTGCCAATTTTTGACAGCGAACTTCAGGAACATATTACAATTTATTTCAGTACACACGCACCCATGTTGACAGCTGACGGTACTTACGGATTCCACGGCATTGCCTTAGTTAGTAGCTGGTGTCCCTCTTGCCATGGAAATTCATAATATCTTTGAGTAATGGTGTAACGTATATCGTCTCCTTAGTTATCAAGCTGATGACCAACCGACTGTCTTTGGCACATTTAAGTTTACCAGAAGGCAGCTCACATTTAAACGAGCACTGTCATTGGGTGGTGACTTTTTATTTCGTCGTCTTTTAACATCAAATTTCTTCGGTGTTTTCTCAAGGACTAGACTCTTACTACATGTTCTTCCTACAATATAAACAGTTCTCACGGCCACTGCCTACCAGTAACGTTATCCAAGAGACAATAGGCGTGGCTACAGCTATTTTAACCTCCGGCAGGCGAACCGTATTTAGCAATATTCTCGACGCCTCCAGAGATGGACCTGCTCCACGCCAACATTTCCTGCAGTCATCAAGGGTGTACCAGATGCACTTTGTGACCACATTATTCTATTTTAGTGCCCGTTCCGATTGTAACTAAGCCATTAAGTTATATTCTACTCCACAGGATGTAAGATCTGAAGGTGATTTCTTATAAGATCGAAAGTGGCCGTTTAAAAATAAAAATTAACATCTTAAACGTTACCACGAGCGTGTATACTGAAATATATTATAAAATAAAAACACTAAAAGAGAAACACCAGACAATTACAGACAACCAGCAGTAGCTACAACAGTACCAAGATAGCGACAGAGCAGTTTTCACAATAGAGCAACGATAAAAGTGTGAAGTACAAAGACAGGTTCGTTATACAAATTAAAAACACAAAATTACGATCCAGGGTTCCCAATGGATCAGTCCCAGAGGAGGACGACAACCACACGGACGTGTATCTAAAGGCTGGATAAGGTCGTCTTTTCCAAGGTAAGTTCTTAACGCAAAGTAAAAACACTAACAGATGTCCCAGTTTCGAGCCGGGCTGGTTCCATAGAATGACAGGATCCACACATTATACACTACTGGCCATTAAAATTGCTACACCAAGAAGAAATGCAGATGATAAACGGGTATTCATTGGACAAATATATTATACTAGAACTGAGATGTGATTATATTTTCACACAATTTGGGTGCATATATCCTTACAAATCAGTACCCAGAACAACCACCTCTGGCCGTAATAACGGCCTTGATACGCCTCGGCTTTAGTCAAACAGAGCTTGGATGGCATGTACAGGTACAGCTGCCCATGCAGCTTCAACACGATACCACAGTTCATCAAAAGTAGTGACTGGCGTATTGTGACGAGCCAGTTGCTCGGCCACCATTGACAAAGACCTTTTCAATTGGCGAGAGATCTGGAGAATGTGCTGGCCAGGGCAGCAGTCGAACATTTTCTGTATCCAGAAAGGCGCGTACAGGACCTGCAACATGTGGTCGTGCATTATGCTGCTGAAATGTAGGGTTTCGCAGGGATCGAATGTAGGGTAGGGCCACGGGTCGTAACACATCTGAAATGTACCGTCCAATGTTCAAAGTGCCGACAGTGCGAACAAGAGGTGACCGATACGTGTAACCAATGGCACCCCATACCATCACGCCAGCTGATACGCCAGTATGGCGATGACGAATACACGCTTCCAATGTGCGTTCACCACGATGTCGCCAAATACGGATGCGACCATCATGATACTGTAAACAGAACCTGGATTCATCCGAAAAAATGACGTTTTGCCATTCGTGCACCCAGGTTCGTCGTTGAGTACACCATCGTAGGAACTCCTGTCTGTGATGCAGCGTTAAGGGTAACCGCAGCCATGGTCTGCGAACTGATAGTCCATGCTGCTGAAAACGTCGTCGAACTGTTCGTGTAGATTGTTGTTGTCTTGAAAACGTCCCCATCTGTTGCCTCAGGGATGGAGACGTGGCTGCACGATCCGTTACAGCCATGCGGATAAGATGCCTGTCATCTCGACTGTTAGTGATGAAATGCCGCTGGGATCCAGCACAGCGTTCCGTATTACCCTCCTGAACCCACCGATTCCGTATTCTGCTAACAGTCATTGGATCTCGTCCAACGCGATACGATAAACAGCAATCGCGATAGGCTACAATCCGACCTTTATCAAAGTCGGAAACGTGATGATACGCATTTCTCCTCCTTACACGAGACACCACAACAACGTTTCACCAGGCAACGCCGGTCAGCTGCTCTTTGTGTATGAGAAATCGGTTAGAAAGTTTCCTCATGTCAGCACGTTGTAGGTGTCGCCACCGGCGTCAACCTTGTGTGAATGCTCTGAAGAGCTACCCATCTGCATATCACAGCTTGTTCTTCCTGTCGGCTAAATTTCGCGTCTGTAGCACGTCATCTTCGCGGTGTAGAAATTTTAGTGGCCAGTAGTGTACATTCACACAGGGGTCCAAAACCAAAGCAACAAACTGCTATTTCCCCGTCCTGAGTCCAATTCATGATATAACCATACAAACTGTCAACAGATGTCGTTACAGTCGTGTTCTGCACGGAAGATGGCATTCCGATCAACGGACAACCACGCCAACAGTTACGTCAGGGCACATATCAGGCGGGTAATGTTTGCAGGTTAGTCCCACACCCACAATCGCTGCGTACAGTCACAGACAATGCAGTATGACAGAGAGAAGACGCCTACAGGCTGTTTGCTGTGAAGGGACGTAAGAAAAATGAAAACAGGAGAGTCGCAAACTGATGTGGCCGGATGGCTTAATGTGAATCGTTCTGTTGTTTCTCGGATGAGGCTACAGTTTATAGAGACCGAAACTGTATCCTGGAGACCAGGACAGGGCCGACTTCATGTGACATCAGAAAGATTGGACCGCTATTTGGCAGTAAGGACACGACGGTACCGCCTTACTACTGCACTGCAACTGGCGTCTGACCTCGCAGCATCCTCTGGACGTGTTGTATCGAGGCAAATGGTGTAGGGAAGGCTTCGACAGACTGGCCTTTATTAACGGCGATATGCTGTATGTGTGCCTCTAACGTGTCTTCATAGAAGAGAACGTATAGAGGGGAGACATCAGCTTGCCTCGTGGACGTCTGAACAGTGTGTCAATGTTCTTTTCACAGATGAGTCCCTACTTGGTCTGGAGAGCGATTCTTGCTGGATTCGCATCTGGAGGGCACGGGGAACGCGATTTCAGGACACAAACATTGTGGAAAGAGACCGATATCGAAGAGGATCTCTAATATTGTGGACAGAGATTCTGTTGACCACTCGAACACCCATTTATGAAATTTTACAGGTGAATCAACAAGATATAACTGCTTTCAGGTGCAGTGAGGCGATTTTGGGATCACATGCGCTACGAGCCTTGCAAATGGCCTCTTACAGCGCGAACAACACTGGTGCAGATACGTTTAGGCTGTCTGTGACAGTGTATTTACGTGTTCCTTACCCGATCGGAATGGAAAAAGCGCCGAAATTGTTTAAATACTCAACACACAGCGATCTATTTCCAGACAAGTTCTCTAAATAAACTATATTCCAGACACCGCCTTGTATTTTATAAACTGTTTGTAAACAATATGCTATACACTGCAGTCGGTCTACCACAAAATCACCAGTGATCTGAGTCTTCATCCCACATATGTCAAGGTGGGGGAGGAGGAGGGGGAGGTCTGGGAAGTTCTCCAGAGTGGCAGGAGTTAATTAATTGATCGATTTAATTAATTAGACAATCAAATTGATATGTATAATGTGCTAGTATCGATGAGGGGAGTTCCCAAAGGGGTGGGGAAGCAGTATTCTGAGGAGGATGGGCAGGGGGGGGGGAGGAGAGGGGTGTGACATGGAAAACCAATTAATCCAACAATAGGCTAAGGACCTGTCAATCAGAAAGACGTATTTTCTCCAGGTGGTCATAACCCACTTAGCAGAACAATAGGTGAAGGTCCTGTCAGTCAAAAAAGAATAACAGGTTTGCCCCTGAATGTAGGCAACCTGCAATGTGAGGCCATGCTCTCTTTGCCTTACTATTCAAGTAACAATAACCATGCATTTATCCCTGAGAAAAAATAATGCTGGACCACAATGCTAACTTATCAGGAAATACAATCACAACCAACTACAACCGAAGCCTTAAGCACACACCAGGCAGTCAACACATGTAAATAAAACATTCTACACTGACACAACAAGCTAGCATACAGTCAAGGATATACTATTACAAAACTTATCTCTATGTCCCATCACTATGTCTTTTCGATTCAGTTGGAGTTGTAACATAATCAGACCACACCACAGTGTCATCAAGCCTATTCAAATCAAGTACTGCTATTTGAGTACTCCTGTACCAATACATGTGCAACATGGCGTCACAGTGTTTTGACAGTTCCAACCCTTCTCACACACTAATGCTGTAGAATACTCAGTATTGTAGAACATTCAGCATAATGTCGTTTATTGAAACTGAACTACACTTCTCGAACAATCACTACATACACAAAAAAACAAAATAATATGTAGACGACCATTAATCAAGAGTGTCGGTGAGGTTTGTCAGAGCTGGTCCTAGCTCGGCGAGGAACTGGCTGTACTGCTGCTGCGCTGGCCTTACAGTCGGCGGAGGTCGGCGGATTACTCCAACTTTCCCTGTATCTGTGAGGCGACCTCTGTAGAAAAAAGTTCGCATTAGTCTCTAGCAAGTTCTGTTTGTTTTGAAGAATTGCTTTCCTCTTGGTTGCGCCTGCCAGTGCTTGTGTATGTTTTATGGTACATAGGGGTCCTGAGTGTAGTCTGCCTGGCAGGGGCCGTCTGTGGCAGATGTAATAAATGCCAGCACAAATGCAGTTCTGAGGACACTGAATGGCACAAATCACTCTTATGCCCTGCTTTAGAATCGTCATAATCAAAACCCCCTTGCACTGGTCCTGCCTGGATGCCAGGAGCCATTTATTTTGGATGCCCCAGCAAAACGATATCTGCGTGGCATCCGCCCACACCCAACGCTGACCATTGCATTCCCACAGCTCCATTGTTCCATCAGCTTCTCCGACTCCTGTGCAGTCTCGTTTTGCCAACGTAAGCTAACTGTGTTCTCTATGCATCTTGCCATCTGTGGTCGACGAGGGAGGTGCTCACAAAGTTTCGCACTACCTCCTACTCACGTCTCACTTGGCTGCACACGTGTTCAGCTAGGGACTCCAAATGTGCAACAATACACAACACACTGCGATCAGCAGGTTGGAAATTAGTTGGCGCGCAGATACCCTTAGGTTGGCTCACCTTCACAAACCACGAGAAGCCACAGGTGCAGATGAAGAAAACCTCACGGAAGACTTCGGGGTCAGTCGGCGTGTCGATGAGCATCTGGACGGCAGTGAGCGAGCTGATGACGATTTCGGTGGTGACGATGAAGATGGCGCCCAGAAGCCGGAAGCCCGGCCTGCGTCCGCCAGGGGGCATCCAGACCCCAATCCACGACAGCGCCACCGAGCTGGGACCGAGCAGCTCTTGGCTCTGGCGAGCCGTGTCCGCCATCCCAAGCACCAGTAGGGCCGCCAACGGATCTACAATGGAATAGGGGTGCCGTAAAGTGACAGACGAAACGCCGTAATCACTGTTGTAGTTTATACACTAACTTACACACTGAAAAGCCAAAGAAAGTTGTACTCCTGCCTAATATCGAGTAGGGCTCCGCGAGCGTGCAGAAGTGTTGCAACATGACTTGCAATGGACTCGGCTAATGTCTGAAGTAGTGCTGGAGGAAACACCACGAATCCTGCAGTGCTGTCCATAAATCTGTAAGAGTACAAGAGGGTGGAGGTCTCTTCTGAACAGCACGTTAAATGGATATGCTGAATAATGTTCATGTCTGGGTGGTTTGGTGACCAGCACAAGTGTTTAAACTCAGAAGAGTGTTCTTGGAGCGACTCTGTAGCAATTCTGGAAGTATGAGGTGTCGTACTGTCTTGCTGGAATTGCCCAACTCTGTTGGAATGCACAATGGACATGAATGGATACAGTTGATCAGACAGGATGCTTACGTACTGTGTCTTGTCAGTGCCGTGTATCTAGACGTATCAAGGGTCCCATATCACTCCAGCTGCACACACCCAACACCATTACAGACCATCCATCAGCTTGAAGAGCGCTCTGCTGACATGCAGGCTCCATAGATTCATGAGGTTGTCATCATACCCGTACACGTCCATCAGCTCGATACAATTTGAAACGAGACCCCTCCGAGCAGGCAGTCATCAACAGTCCAATGTTGGTGTTGACGGGCCCAGGCGAGGCGTAAAGCTTTGTGTCGTGTAGTCATCAAGTATACACGAATTGGACTTTGGCCCGAAACCCCATATCGATGATGTTTCGTTGAATGGTTCGCACGCTGACACTTGTTGATGGTCCAGCATTGAAATCTGCAGCGGAAGGGTTGCGCTCCTGCCACGTTGAACGAGTCCCTTCAGGCGTCATTGGTCCCGTTCTTGCATGATTTTTTCCTGGCCGCAGTGATGTCGGAGGTTTGATATTTTACCAGATTCCTGATATTCACGGAACATTCGTGAAATGGTCGTACGGGAAAATTCCCTCTTCATCGCTATCTCGGAGATGCTGTGTCCATCGCTTGTGCGCCGACTATAATACCAAGTTAAAACTCATTTAAATCTTGATAACCTTCCATTGTAGCAACAGTAACCATCTAACAACTACGCCAGACACTTGTTGTCTTATGAAGACGTTGACTGTTTGCCCATCTCTGTATTTGAATACGCATGTCTATACCTGTTGCAGTGTATGATGCAGCTCTACACTCTTTCCTGGGTCTGACTTACCAACTCTTCATATTTGCTCCACACTGCACATGTATTTAAAAATATAATCCGCACGCTACCGTGCGGTGCGTCACGGAGGATAACGCCTACCGGTACTAGTCATTTCCTTTCCTGTTCCAGTTGCAAATACAACGAGAGGAAAACGGCTGCCTATTTGTCACCGCACAAGCTCTAATTTCTCGTATCTAATCCACGCGATCCTTACGTGAAATGTATGATGGTAGCAGTAGAAAACTTCCGCATCGGCTTCTAATGCAGGTTCTCTAAATTTTCTTAATAGTGTTCCTCGAAAAGAATGTCGCCTTCCCTCCAGCCATTCCCATTTAAGTTTCCAATGGATTTACGTAATACCTGGGTGTTGTGCGAAACTTCCGCTAACGAATCTAGTATCCCGCCTGTGAATTGCTTCTACGTCTTTGTTTAATCCGTCCTCGTGCGGATCTCAAACACTCGCACAGTGGTCAAGGATAGATCGCAGTATACGCGGCCTTCTTTACAGATGAACCACGCTTTTCCGAATTTCTCTCAGTAACTCGAAGTCGACTATTTGCCTTCCCTATCACAATTCTTACATGCTCGTTCCATTTCTAATCGTTTTGTAACGTTACACCCAGATATCTAAACGAAGTGACTGTATCAATAAGCACACTTCTAATGCTGTATCTGAACATTAGAGGTTTGTTTTTTCTTCTCATTCGCATTAACTTACATCTTTCTACATTTAGAGCTAGCTACCATTCAGCACAATGACTAGAGGTTTTGTCTGAGTGATCTTGAATCCTCATACAGTCACCCAACTTTGAGCCCTTCCCATACATCATAACATCATCAGCAAACAACTGCATATTACTGCCCACCCTGTCCACCACATCACTTGTTCATATCGAAAATAATAAGTGTCCTATAGCTTTTTCCTGGGGAGCGCCTAACGATAATCTTGTCTCTGATGAATACTCGGCATCGAGGACAACATGCTGGGTTCCATTACTACCTCGGACCGCCTTGCTATGATAAAGTCTAGGTCTCCCTTTACAGTTTTCACATTCCACTCTTTCCTCCGTTAGCAAAGTGTTTCTTATTGCTTCGGGATGCGTCCTGTTAGCATGTGCCCCATTATAGGGAGCCTATGACAACTTTTCTCCTCAATTCGAGTCGGTGCATCTTCATTGCATCTACCAATTCAATCTGCAGCATTCCTCTGTGGCACTGCGTTTCATAAGCATCTATTCTTTTCTTGTCTTTACTCTATTTGTTCAATTTCCATATAAGGTAACACTCTATACCAACACTTAGCGCCTTTTGTTGTGTTGTCTATAAACGTACATGCCGCATTACGAAGCCAATGCACCTCATGCCCCGTATGTTCACTGATGACTAACAGGCGCATCGCATAGTTTATGCGAGTCCACCTATCTGTGGTACATAGGCTCCAGTCACTAATATATGACGTGTATATCCAGTGCATATTTCGGACGGATGGGAAGCACGCTCGGATGACCGAGGCGGTGACCACTCGTAGTATGTGGGAGAGCCGGGTTTGAGTCCTGGTCTGGCATGTATTTTTACCAGTTGCCATTGACTCATTTCAATGCCCTCTGCAGCTAATGTCTTTGAAAACCTTTGAACTGCTATCACTAACTGTCGACACTGGAATAGGTTACACTTTAAAGTAGTAACGAAGGAAGGAAGGAAGTAAGGCCCTTTGGCTATGGATGTCGTACGAGACGGAATACAAGCTCGGATTGTGTCAAGGATGGAAGGATGGGGAAGGACATCGACTGTGCTGTTTCAGAGAAACCATCCTTGCATTTGCCTAGAGCGAGTTAGGGAAAGCACCTTAAAATGGTAAATGTGTAGGTAGCAAAGGAGCTTCCAATAACGTCACGCAAGTTATGAAATACACTCATATTCTAAAAACCTTATTTCACTGAAATAAAGTTGCACTTTACACTCGCCGGCCGGAGTGGCCGTGCGGTTCTAGGCGCTACAGTCTGGAGCCGAGCGACCGCTACGGTCACAGGTTCGATTCCTGCCTCGGGCATGGATGTGTGTGATGTCCTTAGGTTAGTTAGGTTTAATTAGTTCTAAGTTCTAGGCGACTGATGACCTCAGAAGTTAAGTCGCATAGTGCTCAGAGCCATTTGAACCATTTGAACTTTACACTCGACAGCAAAGGGATAGGGCCACTGTAGACGAAACGGCAGAAAATTCAGACCATTTGGCAAAGGCAGCAGAAAATCTGATCCTGGGTTTGAAGTCAGAGAAAGCGAGGCTTATAATTAGGAAATGTGACATAGCTGACGTTCACTCTGAAACTTCCTATGCCCCAGGTCTCAGCATTGTTTAGTTTCTGGGAAAGTACGGTACGCCTGCTGCCTATGAGACAGATTGTGCATCTGACTGATGGTTCGAAAAGCGGCGACAGCAGCTGGATATCAAGACACAGGCTGTAACTGGTATGCTGTCTGGAGTGGCCGAGCGGTTCTAGGCGCTTCAGTCTGGAACCGCGCGACCACTGCGGTCGCAGGTTCGAATCCTGCCCCGGGCATGGATGTGTGCGATGTCCTTAGGTCAGTTAGGTTTAGGTAGTTCAAAGTTCTAGGGGACTGATGACCTCAGAAGTTAAGTCCCATAGTGCTCAGAGCCATTTGAACTACTTTTTTGTAACTGGTAACGCGCAGATATTTTTTATGTGGAACCCTAATACGTGTGTTGGTTGTTTTTCCTCTGCGTCGAACCGTCTTCCCGGGAACAAGCCACATAATTTACTACGTGATGTTTTCTGCACGGTCATAACGGAATCACTAAGTTAACTACCATTGTCAGTATAGACTAACCGTTTTTCTTCCACGCGTCCACACTTCAACACCTGACTTGCCGCCCAGGGGAAAATAATTGTTAATGGCGTGCTCTTGCCACATGTAGTTGGGGGTACTACCCAATCTAAAAAACAAAGACTTATAATAGCCAGAATTATTATTCTGAGGTTCTGGTGTTCAGCACACCGTCGTGAGTCACCAATAGCAATTTCTGCACGTATACCCATTACAGTCTGTATATGAAGCACGAAGGCAATAAAACGGCTTTTGTTTAACTGTTTAATACAAAATAGCTGCAAATGAAAGTCATATTACATGCAGAAGTTTTTTGCTAAAATGTTCGTCTTTTGCAAAATGAAATCATAGGTTTACAAGTTTTTAAATGCAGATTGATGCTAGAAACTTGCCAGCCGCAGGAATATGGATTCATACCATCATCGGGAGCACTCTCTCGTCAATTTTCTCGACATCTATTAGTTTTTTGTGTGGTGTGGTGATCCGAATAAGCAACCTTTTTTGTCTTACCAACGAACCAATTCACCAGAAAGAAAACGACTATGGTATTTAGAAGAATGTTTACCCCCACTAACAGGCTTGAGAGTAACGAAATAGCTGGCCTTACTGCATGTAGCCTACCCTGTTATTCGAATAGTTCTGCATTTCAAAAAATAGCGAAAGATACTTCGTCAGAAGAGATTTCGAACCGCTAAAATAAATTTATCTGGGAATGATTCTCAAATTACCAAGAAAATAAATGTTGGGATAGTGATTCTCAAAAGAAGGAACCGAACTTCAGTTCCTCCTCTTTACCCCCCCTCCCCACCCCCCTTTGCCACCCCACTCTCTCTCTCTCTCTCTCTCTCTCTCTCTCTCTCTGTTTCTCCCTTTAACTCTGCCCTCCCAAAATTAGTAAAAAATATCAAGTGGATTTCGTTTAGATTACCCTTTTCCTCTTAATTAGCAATCTCCCTCTCTTTCCACTCTTTTACTTTCGTTCTCTGTCATTAATCCCGAAATCTACGAAATAGTCCAATTTTAAATGGTCTGTTTCGTAACTCACTCTTTGTTCTCAAAACTTTCACGCCTTGTATCCTTTTCTCCCAATCATAAATGGGGCTATGAAATACTGAGGCGTCGCAGCTAGGGCGCGATTGCGAATTAGTCTATGGAAGCTTTCTTGTATGAATGTACGTGAGCTCCAGTGTAAGCAGTCAGAATCTTATTCGATCTGCAACGGGCGAGCTGTGTCCTGCTGACATGCGTCATGACCATATGGCGTGACTGCAGCGTGTGAAAGTAGCGGAGAAGCGGTTACAGAGTAGTTACATTCTCTGGAACTATAAAAATTAATCACTGATCTAGAAATAGCGTGAGGAACTTCATATTAGGTACATAACCTTCTGTTGTGTAAAGGAACAATCTTTCAAAATCTGAAGACAATAACTGTCATAATCTGGAAGTTACAAAAAAAAAGGAAAAGTGAGTAAAAAACGTGACTATCCACGACACTTAAAAAACTAAATAAAACTGTGACTGTTTGAAAAGATATGTTAACACCTCGGCGTTTAGATTCAAATTTGGAAAGTTCTCAGTTTAGAAAACCTTTCGTAATTATGTGTTAGAGTGAGTGTGAAATAGAGTACTTGTGTGAGTGTATGTGGGACATTCGCAAATATCAGAGATTTTCAGTTTGTAATTCTCTATAGGAACTTGCAAGTGTTCCAGCTTTGTATCGTGGGAACGAATCCACCAGTGGTTCTCCTACTAGTGGAGACGGATCTCCAAGTATGTAAGAGACAGCCAGAACGTTCGCGAATATATAGTTAAATTCCAGACGTAAAGTACAGCTTAAGGTTTATTTCATTTTATTTGTTTAACAAGAGAGTTTTGAGTTGCTTATTTTAATGGCGTCAATGAGCTGAGAGCAGTGGTTGGTTCTTGCTAGATTTTGGCGCGAGCCGTGCCCTGAAAGTCAGTTCTGATTGGCCGTAATTCTGCACAGCCAATATGAGGTGAGACGGTTTGCCACCTAACGCTTGAGATAGAGGGGCTTGCAGAGGCAGAGAGGAGGAGGAGCCGGTGGACTAGCTTTCGAAGGAGCCGGTCCTGCTGAAAGTGTCCGAACGCATTATGTGTAAAATGAAGTGACATTGTGTCTTCCGCGTTTCGGTACAGTGGTAAAGGTAGCTGGTGTTTACCATTAACTATTTGCGAAATTTAAAGAGTCGAGAGATACTTTGCTCTGGAGAAAATCGCGTGTGTAAGCTTTGGACTAAAAGTGTGGCGAAACTAAGTAAATTTTTGTTTACTGAGTGTTTATGGCGAGCTAAAACTTTATTTAAAGACAACCACTGAATGCCGAGTGCCAAAGTAAATAGCAGTTTATTGACTGTGTTACTCTCGTAAATGATTTCGGAATTGGATAGGAAAAGTTCTGGCTGTTTGAGTGTGACGAGGTCTGTGAACAGGAACTTTAATGATTTAAACACATGTTGCCTGATGATCTTGGTTAATAGCAATTAAAATAAACCTAATGCAAGTTTAAAAGGACCTTTGAACTTAGAAATTTGAACAGCAACCCATTTCCGATTTATTCTTTAGAGTTAACAAGACTATTTTCAGTTTTTTGTACTTATAGCGGCCTACGACGTGTAGTTATGAAATCTCAGTTTCTTCACCACTGCTTTTCTGAGATCTCTTAAGTAGATGCAGTCAGGGGTTACGTGTGCAGATCTGGAGCAGTAGGTGGACAACACATGTTGCAGAACCTCCCCCTGCGGGTCCGGGGATTAGAATAGGCCCGAGGTATTCCTGCCTGTCGTAAGAGGCTACTAAAAGGAGTCCCTCCCCCTCAAGGGGGTAGTTAGCGCCTGCGTCCGGAGACGGACGGTTCCACGACCTCTATTTGCGGTCATTTTGCTTTTCCACTTCTCGTTTCTTCCTTCCTTTGGTTTGCTCTTCTCCACCTCACTGTCTTCCTTACTCTTTCCCTTGCCTTCTTCTCCTTGCCTTCTCATTGCCTTCTTCTCCTTGCCTTCTCATTGCCTTCTTCTCCTTGCCTTCTCATTGCCTTCTTCTCCTTCCCTTCTCTGGTCTCCGCCTGGGCGTTTGAGACAGTCTGTCCACTCTCTCCCTCTCTCTCTTCTTTTTCCTCTTCTTCCTTCCTCCCTGTGCGTGCCTGAAGGCCGACCCACGCGTTCGCACGCGTAGCCGGTGACGGGGTAACGCGTAATTCCCCGCCCTGGGTAGACATGTAAGGCACGCACGTACCCCCTGGTAAAGGCCAGGCCCAGGGAGGGGTGATTGCCTGAGCTGATACCTTCTGACCATGCCGATTGGTCCCTCCGTCTGTTTCTTGGGAGGTGTGACCTGAGGTGTAAACATTCACCTAAGGCGGGAGTGCCCTCTGAGAGGGTCCCCACAAGGAAGGAGCGAGCCATCGGTGACGCTGGCAATCATGGGGGATTTCTCCGCAATGGATTTCACTCCATCTCTCTCGACTTCTGCCCAAAAACGGAAACTTGACCAGCCACCAGTGACAAAAGTACTACCGCCTGCCCCACAGTTCCTCGTCGTTTCTCGATCTGAGGACGGAAAGGATTTTTCCTCTGTCAACCCTTTCGTTATCCAGAAGGGCGTAGATGCCATAGCTGGATCTGTCAAGTCTTGTACCAGGTTGCGTAACGGTACCTTATTACTAGAAACTGAGAGCGCCTTTCAGGCACAAAAACTGCTTCGGGCCACACTCCAGTACACGTTCCCTGTCCGGGTGGAGGCTCACCGAACTTTGAATTCGTCTCGTGGTGTGGTCTATACTAGATCCCTCGACGGATTGACTGACGAGGAGATTCAATCTTTCCTCGCTGAGCAGGGCGTGACGGCTGTCCATAGGGTCATGAAAAAGGTCAACAATGACCTTGTACCGACCCGGACACTTTCCTTGACCTTTGATAGTGTTAAGCTGCCATCGCGCATCAAGTCGGGCTACGAGGTTATTTCTGTTCGCCCCTGTGTCCCGACACCTACGCGCTGCTACCAGTGTCAGCGTTTCAATCACACTCGACAGTCTTGTTCCAATGCGGCTAAATGTGTCACTTGTGGCAGGGATGCCCATGAGGGTGACTGTCCACCTCCGTCTCCTCGTTGTGTGAACTGTCAGGGTGACCATGCCGCATCTTCCCGCGACTGTCCTGTCTATAAGGAAGAACGCTGTATCCAAGAAATTTGGGTCAAAGAGAAAGTGTCCACCTCGGCTGCTCGCAAGCTATTGGCTAGTAGGAAGCCCACGCTGCTCCCAGCGGGGAAATACAGTACTGTCCTCGCCTCTCCTCAGACTACCAGGGAGGTGACAACCCAGACATGCGATCTGACCTTCAGCACCACAATCGTCCGTTCGGCCAGTGCTAAGATCGCGCGGTCGACGTCTCCTCTTCCTCCCATCACCCCACAGACACCAGCCCCTTCATCAGCTTCTGCTAAGATGAAGACCCCGAAGTCAGATGCACGGGCCTTCAAGAAGGAACCGTCCCATGCAGACTTCCTACGTACCTCGACCTCCCAGCCTTCGACCGGTACTTTCACCAAACGACCTTCCAAGAAGGCTCATAGGAAGCACAGTTCTCCTTCTCCGCCACGGCGCATTTTTTCTCCTGCACCACCCAGCGGTTGCCGCCCCAGGCCGTTATCCGTTTCGCCTGGCCGCACCGCTGGTAGCCGAACATCTGGCCGTTCACCGGCGGAGGAAGCTCCCCCTCCCGGCCATCTTCCCAAGATGGCCGATGAACCTATAGACCCAATGGACGATGACTGTCCGTCTACTGATAGCGGCGGCAGTGCTCGCTCGAAGCCAGGCCCTCAGCGGCCTTCGAGGTGACCCCTTCTTTCATCTTACTTTTTTTTTCTTAAGATGGCACTTATTCACTGGAATATTCGCAGCATTCGCTCCAACCGAGAGGACTTGAAGTTGCTGCTCCGCTTGCACCGTCCGCTCGTCGTAGCCCTCCAGGAAACGAAGCTACGCCCATGCGATCAAATTGCCTTGGCACACTACACCTCTGTGCGTTTTGACCTACCCCCTGTGGTAGGTATCCCGGCTCATGGAGGGGTTATGTTGCTGGTCCAGGATGATATTTACTACGATCCCATCACGTTGCACACCGGCCTGCAGGCAGTTGCCATCCGCATTACTCTCCCCACTTTTACATTTTCCATTTGTACCGTTTACACTCCGTCGTCGTCTGCCGTTACCAGGGCAGACATGATGCAACTTATTGCTCAGCTACCTGCACCATTTTTGTTAACTGGAGACTTCAATGCCCACCATCCCCTTTGGGGCTCTCCAGCATCCTGCCCGAGGGGCTCCCTGTTAGCAGACCTTTTCAACCAGCTCAATCTTGTCTGCCTCAATACTGGCGCCCCTACTTTTCTTTCGGACACATCTCACACCTATTCCCATTTAGATCTCTCTATATGTACTCCCCAACTTGCACGCCGGTTTGAGTGGTATGCACTTTCTGATACATATTCGAGCGACCACTTCCCGTGTGTTATCCATCTCCTGCAGCATACCCCCACTCCGTGCTCATCTAGTTGGACCATCTCCAAAGCAGACTGGGGGCTCTTCTCTTCCAGGGCGACCTTTCCGGATCAAACCTTCACAAGCTGCGATAGTCAGGTCGCACACCTCACGGAAGTCATTCTCACTGCTGCTGAATATTCCATCCCTCACCCTACTTCTTCTCCACGTCGCGTACCGGTCCCCTGGTGGACCGCAGCATGTAGAGACGCTTTACGTGCTCGTCGACGTGCTTTACGCACCTTTAAACACCACCCTACAGTGGCGAATTGTATCAATTATAAACGATTACGTGCACAGTGTCGTCGTATTATTAAAGAAAGCAAGAAAGCCAGCTGGGCTGCTTTCACAAGCACCTTCACAGTTTTACTCCTTCTTCTGTTGTCTGGGGTAGCCTGCGCCGGCTATCTGGCACTAAGGTCCACTCACCAGTTTCTGGCTTGACGGTCGCGAATGACGTCCTTGTGGCCCCTGAGGCTGTCTCCAATGCCTTCGGCCGCTTTTTCGCAGAGGTTTCGAGCACCGCTCATTACCACCCTGCCTTCCTCCCCCGCAAACAGGCAGAGGAGGCTAGGCCACCTAACTTCTGCTCCTCGAATCGTGAAAGTTATAATGCCCCATTCACCATGCGGGAACTCGAAAGCGCACTTGGCCGATCACGGTCCTCCGCTCCAGGGCCTGATTCTATTCATATTCAGATGCTGAAGAACCTTTCTCCTGCGGGTAAAGGTTTTCTTCTTCGTACTTACAATCGCATCTGGATTGAGGGACATGTTCCCGCATGCTGGCGCGAGTCTATTGTTGTCCCGATTCCTAAGCCGGGGAAGGACAAGCCTTCCAGTTATCGACCCATCTCGCTTACCAGCTGTGTCTCTAAAGTGATGGAGCGAATGGTTAACTCTCGATTGGTTTGGCTGCTCGAGTCTCGACGCCTACTTACCAATGTACAATGTGGATTTCGTAGGCGCCGCTCTGCTGTTGACCATCTGGTTACCTTGTCGACCTTCATTATGAATAACTTCTTGCGGAAGCGCCCGACCGCGGCTGTGTTCTTTGATTTGGAGAAGGCTTACGACACCTGTTGGAGGGCGGGCATTCTCCGCACCATGCATACATGGGGCCTTCGCGGTCGCCTCCCTCTTTTTATTCGTTCCTTTTTAGTGGATCGACAGTTCAGGGTACGTGTGGGTTCTGTCCTGTTAGACACCTTTCACCAGGAGAATGGGGTGCCACAGGGCTCAGTTTTGAGCGTCGCTCTCTTCGCCATCGCGATCAATCTAATAATGGATTGCCTCCCAGCTGATGTATCAGGCTCCCTTTTCGTGGACGATTTTACCATCTATTGCAGCGCGCAGCGTACGTATTTCCTGGAGCGCTGTCTTCAGCGTTCTCTTGACCGTCTTTACTCCTGGAGTGTCGCCAATGGCTTCCGTTTTTCTGCCGAGAAGACGGTCTGTATTAACTTATGGCGCTACAAAGAGTTTCTCCCACCGTCCTTACGACTCGGTCCCGTTGCTCTCCCATTCGTGGAGACAACAAAATTTTTAGGTCTTACATTTGACAGGAAACGTAGTTGGTCTCCACATGTGTCATATTTGGCTGCCCGTTGTACCCGTTCTCTAAATGTCCTCCGTGTTCTCAGTGGTATGTCGTGGGGAGCGGATCGAACCGTCCTACTTCGCCTATATCGGTCGATCGTCTGCTCCAAGCTGGATTATGGGAGCTTCGTATACTCCTCTGCACGGCCATCCATCTTACGCCGCCTCAACTCCATACAACATCGGGGTTTACGACTTGCGATCGGAGCGTTTTATACTAGTCCCGTCGAGAGTCTTCATGCTGACGTTGGTGAGATGCCACTCACCTACGGGCGCGATATACTGCTTTGTCGGTATGCCTGTCGGCTACTGGCAATGCCCGACCACCCGTCTTATCGTACCTTTTTTGATGACTCTCTCGACAGTCAATACGGGTTGTATGTCTCTGCCCTGCTACCCCCTGGAGTTCGCTTTCGTCACCTCCATCAACACCTTAATTTTTCACTCCCTGCAACCTTTCGAGTGGGCGAGAGCCACACGCCACCTTGGCTCCAGGCTCAGGTTCGCGTCCACCTTGACCTCTGCTTGCTCCCGAAGGAGGTTACCCCCGGTTCAGTCTACCACTCCCGTTTTGTCGAACTTCGTTCGAAGTTCATTAATATTACCTTCATTTATACAGATGGCTCTAAGACCAATGACGGGGTCGGGTGTTCTTTTATTGTCGGGGCACTAAGTTTCAAATACCGGCTCCATGGCCATTGTTCGGTCTTCACAGCTGAGCTCTTTGCCCTCTACCAGGCTGTTCTTTACATCTGCCGCCACCGACATTTTGCATATGTCATCTGCTCCGATTCCCTGAGCGCTATCCAGAGCCTCCGTGATCCGTATCCGGTTCACCCTTTCGTGCACCGGATCCAACGCTCTCTTCAGCAGCTGGTGGACGTCGGTACTCCGGTTAGCTTTATGTGGGTCCCTGGCCATGTCGGTATCCCCGGGAACGAAGCTGCAAATGCCGCGGCCAAGGCTGCGGTCCTCCGGCCTCGGACAGCTTCTTGTTGTGTCCCTTCGTCAGATTGTAGCAGGGTCATTTGTCGGCGCATTTTATCGCTGTGGCATGCCGATTGGGCTGCACTTACAGACAACAAGCTTCGGGCCTTGAAACCTCTTCCCGTGGCTTGGACGTCCTCCTCACGCCCTTCTCGGCGGGAGGAGGTAGTTTTGGCCCGGTTACGAATTGGACACTGCCGGTTCAGCCATCGCCATCTGCTGACGGCTGCGCCGGCGCCGTTCTGCCCATGTGCGCAATTGCTGACGGTCCGCCACATTTTAACGTCCTGTCCGGATTTTAACACCCTGCGTCTTGATCTTGGCCTGCCGTGTACTGTAGAAGCCATTTTAGCGGATTACCCACGAGCAGCTGCTCGCGTTCTTCATTTTATCAATTTGACAACCCTCTCAAAGGACATTTGATTATGCTGTTTTCTTTTTTTCAATCCTATGCCTGTCAGTCTGTCTTTTATCGTGTTTTCCGTTTCGTTGCTGTTTTAAACTTGTGACTCGCGGTGCATTCCTAACGTAGTCTGGGCGCTAATGACCGTTGAAGTTGTGCGCCCTAAAACCACAAAAAAAAAAAAAAAAAAAAAAAAATGTTGCAGAAGCGCCGTCGATTTGCGAAAGAGCGTGTTACGGTGCAGTACTTCTTCCTTGTGGTAATGTTTTTTCATTATTTTGTTTTGTGGTTACAACCTTCTTCGTATTCTTTGTCATCTCCCTCACTTCTTTCTTACCATCTCCCTCTTTCTCTCTCTCTCTCTCTCTCTCTCTCTCTCTCTCTCTCTCTCTCTGCCACCCCCCCCCCCCTCTTTCTCCCTTACTCTCATCATCTCCCTCTCACACACACACACACACACACACACGCACGCACATACGCGCGAATATAAGCTATAAGAGAGGCCTTAACGTTCAGAAAGACGCACAGCGTAGTGGTTAATTTCTGCAAAATCTCGCTTTCACTACACTTTTGTCGTCCGTGGAGAATGAAGAAGTGATGTTTTGGTTACAATAATAATATAATGAACTCTAAATTAAGTTCCTGTGCGTGTGCCTGGTGGTTCAGCAACAGTTTCCGACTTTTGAAGGCCAGTGTGGCTATTTAGTGCAGAAGTAGAGTGCGCAATACATAAAAAGCAGGTGTTATTAACAGAAAGGCAGCTTTATCACATAACGGACTAAGGTTTTTAGATCGCTTAGAAAGAAAAAGAACTTTATTGTTTCCACTAGAACTGATCTGTTTCATTGCTTGTGACTGCTGGCTTTTCTTGTTTTGAACATTGATCCAGAGAAGTTTCCTTTACTGATGGAATGGGATGTAATCAGATTGCTACAGAGCCGACAGTAGTATGTAGAGACGAGTTTTCATTCTTTTGTCACCAGCAAGTTATCTGAGTTAGGCATCACTATGTTATCATCTATATTAGTGTTGCAAATAGTGAAACATAAATGTCTTTTGGAATTAATTGTTGATCATTTTATTTTCCAAAACTTTATGTAAAAGACATATTTAGCCTAATTCCTATTTAAAACATATCTCTGTATTTTGTAAAGCTTCACTCTGTACCTGGACTTTTGTAGAATCATGAAATTGAATTACAACTTAAATTTGATTAACATTTTGATGATACTGTATAACACTGTAATAGCATTTCCTTATGTATATCACTGTGGTTACTCCTGCCAACTAAAGGTCACGTCGGCAGTAACATGCAGCAGTTGTGCCAGTTAGTAATTTAAGTTAGCGGGCAACAGAATTTATTACTTTCAGAAAGCTCTAGATAATGTTTTTCAGCATGCAGCATTCAGTTTTGATTAGTGAATATATTAAAATATTATTTCAAACGGTGTTGGTATAATTGAATGGAAATAGAAGTAATAAATGCCCTGTCAAGTGCAAACATTTGTAGGCTTATCAATTTTAAAATGAAATCATGAGCAAAATTTGTCAAGCACTGAAGATAACTAAAAATAAAAATCAGTGGATTTCTGATGCTTTCTACGCTCAGTTATGCTCATGGACTAAATGTACGGATAAAATTACCTGAAAATCACAAATTTAATATTTGTAGTTTTAAATAACAATAATAATAATAATACCATTAGTATAAGTCGAAATTAGTAAAATTATTTCGGATTGTAATATGGTGGTAGCATCAGTAACCTAATATTTAGACTATCATGTTGAACGTTGTATGGCTGCAACCTTTCGAGCTTAAAAACGCGTTCTCTAATTTTTGTCTACAATAAATATCGAAGCGGAAAGTAATATTATCAGGTAGTAAGAGGAAATGGTTATTTTGAATCTTAGGTTAAGCATTACTGTGTCTTTTATGGACAGTAATGGAAACTACAAATTACTGTAACCAGTCACAATATATTTTCTAAGCATTTTGGAGCGCTCAACATCCACGACCAAATGATCTGTGTGAATCAACGAGGCATGCAAATACTGTTTGTATGACATAAGGAACTCTGTGGCACTGTCTACTAGCATAAGAGAAGAAAACGACAACTTTTTGTATATGAAATCAGCATTTTCCATATTAAACCTTCTCCTAAAACTGTGCTTTGCTTTTTGTTTCCCGCTACCAGACATTGCCACAGATTATTGAAAAGTCGTACATTCAACGTATACATGCGTTAATAATCTAGATAAATCAGTGTAATGACGGAAGATTAAATCCTGCAAAACTGAAGAAGAATGTCAGTATGTTACAAATGATTCTAATAATTTGTAATTTCAATTGAAAATGGATATTAGTGAATTTCATTTTCTAATATAGAATTAGACGTATGTCAGAAAACAATAGTGACAGGAATCGCAAAAAAATCGTCGTACCTTTCAAGTGCTGCAGCTCGAAGATGTTAACGTACGATGGATGGGCGCTACTGCTCGCTGATGTCAGTCGACGTACGACCGAGTGAGATATCTGTGGCGAGGGGTAACACACCTACAAATGTCTGCGTTAGTGTGCCTTCTCCCATTAAGTGCTGATCTAAATAATTCCGTGTTGTCATTCCACAGATTTATGACAAATGAACACGTCCCAGCTAAGAACTTGCAAAGTACTGTGCTGTATTAATGGCTGACAAGCGGAGAGTTCAGGGAAACGTCATTCAAATATCGAATGACTCTTATTATTGAGCATTTCTGAGCCACTAGTCTGCTCGTTTCTGTTTCCAGTGACGGACAGCATTAATTTACGGAGTAAACACTGGAGTTTCGGCTATACTTACTAAGTAGTTCCACGTTAACTTTTAAACAGCAATTACGTTTATTGTGGGTTCTGTCTCGTAACAAGCAGTCTTCATTATGATCTCCCGTAATTGGTGCTATTAATATTTACAACTGTGAGGAGCTACTGGTTTATCGCGTTCACATTTCCCTGTTTCTGACTTCTTTTTGTGTCAAAAGAATCTCTCTTCCTCTCTTTCTGCAGCTACAGTTTCACGCACGCACGCATTATTCATTAAAGACCCCGGCCAGCCTGAAACGCTCATTACGGAGCACTCCAACTCTGTTTAGAATTATCCCACATGTACCGTCTATACGATTTTGACTCTGATGATGTGGGTCACTCTGAATTAGGGTTTTTTGACCAAATGGTTAACTCGGTACACGGTGCCAGTTGCAGGATGCATATCTAGCGGATACCAGATAAGCAAAAATTTAATGTTCAAAGGTTCGTATAGTTATTGACTGAATTTAAAAGTTTAAAATGCTGTCATGGTGTACTCATTATGAGGTATAATCTTATGTAAAGTTCAGCACAGGAAGACAAGTATTATATTTACTAAATATGTGTATAGAAATCCGTCTTCAGCCCACAATTGGCCCATCGGGACCATCCGTCCGCCGTGTCATCCTCAGCTAAGGATGCGGTTAGGAGGGGCGTGTGGTCAGCACACAGCTCATCCGGTCGTTACGATGGTTTTCCTTGACCGGAGCCGCTACTATTCGGTCGAGTAGCTCCTCAATTGGCATCACGAGGCTGTGCACCCCGTAAAATGGCAACAGCGCATGACGGCCCGGATGGTCACCCATCCAAGTGCCGGCCACGCCCGACAGCGCTTAACTTCTGTGATCTGAGGTGAACCGGTGTATCCACTGCGGCAAGGCCATTGCCCAAATATGCGTATACACTGATGGGAAAAAAGCGCAACACCGAGGAGCTGTGCGACTTTAACGAAAGTTGGTAGGTGTTTCAACGTCTGAAACGTGATGTCTGTTCCAGTTCCTCGCCTGTTGCTTAAGAGTATCGCTAGTGCCACAACTATGAAGATGCAAATCAGGTTTGCTTTAACATTGTATCAGTCGTGCGCGTCAGTTATCCTAGTAATGACTGCAGCTCGTAGGCTAGTGGCTAGCGTTGCTGCCTCTGGATCAATGGATCCCGAGTTCGATTCCCGGCCGGGTTGGGTATTTTCTATGCCCGGGGACTGGGTGTTCGTGTTGTCCTCATCATTCCATCATCAACATCATCATCATCATCATTCGTGACAGTGGCTCGATTGGATTGCCTGAAAAATTAGACTGTGTAAAAATTGAGGTTTTGTTTAGCGCTGATGACCAAGCAGTTGAGCGTCCCACAAACCGAACATCATCATCATCCTTGAGATTAGACATAGTGAGTGATGTTACTCAGGAGCGCCTTCAAGGCGACAAAGACGCCGTTATCAACACCTCACTGAATTGGAATGAGGTCATGTAATATGGCTACGAGAAACTGGGTTTTCCTTCCGCGATATTGCAGAAAGGCCTGGCAGGAATGCAGCCACTGTATATGACGGTTGGCAGCGAAGGTCACGAGAATGTACAGATGCAAGAAGACCGGAATCCGGACGGCTACGAGGCACTTCCGAAAGGGAAGACCATCGTGGTCGGCGTCTGGTTCCGTTGCATCGTATTGCATTTGTAACAGGAATTTGAGCAGCAGTTGTCACTACAGTGACACGATGAACTGTTATAAATCGGTTACTCGAAGAACAGCACCCTGCAAGAAGCCCTGTAGCGTTCATCCCACTGACCCCAAACTAACACCTTTTGACAAACTGCATATTTGCTTCTGTCTCTGGTTCTTCGGCCGACGTTCATCTAATGATTTTACTGACGTTTTGCCAGCACGTATGGCTGGCATTGTCAAAGGTTCACACTCCATTGCCGGTGGCGAATTACTTTTTGTAACGCCTTTTGCTACCTCGGTGGTGTCAAGCGGGAGCTTAATGGAGGGCAGAGTGGAGATCTGTTTAGATGAAAGCTGATTCTGCCTCGATGCCAGTGATGGCAGTTTGTTGGTTAGAAGGAGGCTAGTTTAGGACCTGCAACCAAGCAGTCTGTGTGCTAGCTACATTGGACCTGCGTCTGGAGTTATGGTCTGGGGTACCACAGGAGCGGTCTCGTGGTTATCCCGTACACCGTGACTCCAAAACTGAACATCAGACTTGTGATTCAACCTGTTTTGCTGCCAATTACGAACAGTGCTTCAGGAGGTACTGTCCATCAGAATAACGCTCCCCCACATACCGCTGTCGTAATCCAGCATGCTCTATAGAGTGTCGACAAATTGCCTTGGCTTCCTCGGAGACCAAATCTGTCTCCAATCGAGCGTCCATGCCGCATCATCCGACGACAACTCCAGCGTCATCCACAACCAGTATTAGCCGCTCCTGTATTAAGCGACCAAGTGCAACAGGCATGGAACTCCATCCCAAAAACTGACATCCGGCATGAACGTTTTCATGCTTGCATTCGACATTCTGGCGGTTACTCCGTTCATAATTGCTCCAGCATTTCACATTTTCAATGGCTTATCTAGCGCTTACATTAACCCGTGAATTTGCATTCCTAAGAACTTAAATATGTTTGCCAGACATAGTCTACAGTCCAGAGACTGGTTTGATGCAGCTCTCCATGTTACTCTATCCTGTGAAAGTGTCTTCATCTCCGAATAACTACTGTAGCCTACATCCTTCTGAATCTGCTTGGCTGTATTCATCTCTCCATCTCCCCCTCTACGATTTTTTCCACCCACAGTTTCCCCCAGCATTAAACTGGTGATCCTTTGATGTCTCAGAATGTGTCCTACCAAGCGATCTCTTCTTGTAGTCATGTTGTGACACAAATTTCTCTTCTCTCCAATTCTATTCAATACCTCCTCATTAGTTATGCGATCTACCCATATAACCTTCGGCATTCTTTTGTAGCACCACATTTAGAAAGCTTCTATTCTCTTTTTGTCTAAACTATTTATCGTCCACGTTTCACTTCCATACATGGCTACACTCCATACAAATACGTTCAGAAAAGACTTCCTGACACTTAAATCTATGCTCGATGTTAACAAATTTCTCTTCTTCAGAAACGCTTTCCTTGCCATTGCCAGTCTACATTTTATATCCTCTCTACTTCGACCATCATCAGTTATTTTGCTCCCCAAATAGCAAAACTTATTTACTACTCTAAGTGTCTCATTTCCTAATCTAATTCCCTCAGCATCACCCGACTTAATTCGACTACGTTCCATTATCCTCGTTTTGCTTTTGTTGATGTTCATCTTATATCCTCCTTTCAAGACACGTTTCATTACTCTTCATTAATTAGTCTTTGATGAGTCGTCCAGCTTTTGAGAATTACAGAACTTATTGTCATCCAACAACATTTACACGTAATTTTAGATGTTTCGAAAATTTTTCTCGCGTACATTGCACCCAAAATAATGAAGAACATCGCTTACTCTGTTTTCGCTGTGCGTGCAGTAAAGCTCGAGCATCAGGCACGACGTTTTAATATATTACTTCTTTGTTACTATCTGTATTCGCTATACATTTTTCAGTCAGCATCTACATATACATCTAAATCCACCTTCAAAATTCTATCGTTATACGAGACATAGTTCGCAAGATATGACGTTGTATACAAGGAATCTGACTCTTTAAAGAACTACGAGTGGAGGTTTACTTTTAAGATCTCAAACACTCACACAGCTTCTCTGTTTCATACCCTTCATAATTTGTCAAGCTGCTTTCCAAGAGTTAAACATATAAAAGCGTGTTTCTTGAACAGGGAGCTCTGAAACGATAGACATCAAGATGTAGCTGAATCAAAAGCCATTCATAGGTTCCAAAGCATTCAGCCTAAATGTATCTGGAATCATAAATAATCCTTTTAAAGAGCAAAGCAACAATCCTGGAAACTCTCCAATAGAAGAAAAAAATAGTTCTGAATGGATGCGATTTTCCCTACTAGACATACACGGCAGCGACGTAGCAGTCAACGGCATCAAGCTGGCAGACTTCCGTCTTCGAATTACATCACGCACTTCCTGCACACACGGTGGAGGTCAACTTGCGTCAGACGAATATTGTCGTTCATGCGGAGGACGTCTGGCATAATTTAATTTCTGAAAAGCCGCGCATGCTGTACTTCGTCAACTCTGTTGGAGATATATCTTTGACTACCGACGAAAGTGTGAAGCTCCGTATAACTCTCCACACCAAGAGGCAACCATCACCCATCTGGTCTGACTCATCGATATTTCTGCGACACTACCTGATACCACTACTCTTCAGACCAATGTACGATGAGAATCATTAATGTAAGATGAAAATCATTCTACAAAGGAACTGGAAGTCTCGTATTGTGGCACATTCTTCCTCCTTTCGTGGTGCAAATTAGCCTTTTCGTACTCCATAATAAATGGACCCGTCTCTGCGCTGCTGTGTGTGAGACTCACACGTAGGGACACGAAAAAGTATCCCTACATCTTCGTATTGGAAGCCTTCATCTCTACACATATATATTTTTATATTCGATACTTTTCAACTGATGCATTATAAAAGGTATTATATCGAATGATAGTGATGTTTTACTAGGTCTTTAGTATTCACCCAAAATTTGGCCACAAGCGTCAGTGGCAAGAAGTAGAGAAGATGCAAAGAATCTACCTTTCGTTATAGGTTCATTTAGTAAGCGCGAAGGCGTCACTGAGATGCTCGGTCAATTCCTGTGGTAGATTCTGCAAGAGAGGCATTTTGCACCGTACGTTCCTAAAGCAGTCAATATGTTGCTTCTTCCTACATGTGTTTTCCGGAAAGCCCTTCGGGATAGTCACGGAGATGTGGGGCCTGCACAGGGGTTTGCTGCAGTCGTTCTCTCTGGTGCCCACGGGGGGGGGTGGGGGAGAGGGGGGGAGTGGGAAATTTGTGAAATATCACTGTTGCTCAAGGTACTTATTTCTTTACAACATTAGGTTCCCTGCGGTATGTAGATGAAAATGTAGAACTGAACGTGTAGTGTGACTGCGACGGACAGAGTAAAAACCCTCACAAATAATTAAACAGTTTGTGAAACTCCATTAGTTTTGTAAATTGCAGCCATCGTCCGCTTTTGTTCGATCTGTTGTAAGGCGTCGGGGTGCCTCAGTTTTACGTGTCGTGTCTTCCAGTCCCTTTTTCTCTCTGTTTTAACACCGCCACCACAATAGAAGTTCAAATGTTAAAATGTGTGTGAAACCATATGGGACTTAACTGCTAAGGTCATCAGTCCCTAAGCTTACACACTACTTAACCTAAATTATCCTAAGGACAAACACACACACCCATGCCCGAGGGAGGACTCGAACTTGCGCCGGGATCAGCCGCACAGTTCATGTCTGCAGCTCCCCAGACCGCTCGGCTACCCCCGCGCGGCACAATAGAAGATTGCTGGTTCTTACCCCGTAGATTTGCTCGCATCTGCACATGTCATGTATTGTTCACATGTATTTAATTTATTTCACACATATTTGACACATGTTTCAAGTGTCTCTGTAGCGAATTTCGGTTTGCAGTTTCGTTTACAAGCGGCTAAATGTTTATACAGACATATCATCTGAACTATGTGTCGTACAATGATATAATTTTCTAGATACATTCAGGGGCATATGTGGGTACTGTATGCGAAATGTGTTGCGAATAGAACTACTAGTAAAGAGAACTACTAGTAAAGACAGAAAACATCTAAACGTCATGCACCCTGATATTCACACATCTCAGTGTTTATGACGCCATACCTCCTAAACTACGTGGCTTACAATGATATAATTTTGCAGGTACATTAAGTGGTGTGCTTGAATTCTGTCTCCAATAAGTGACACGAATAGAGTTAATAGTAAATAATTAAAACATCATGCTTCATGAGTCAGTTTTACTTTATGAACAGTGAAAATGCAGCAAGCGATGACTCCTTCCCTTTCATCATTTTGTGGAGGTTGTCAGAAGGAACAAACGTCTTGTGCAAAGGTTGTTGTAAGTCACAAAAAGCTCTTTTTCTGAGAGTAATAAATTCTGGGTATTCACTCGTCGAGGGCCACTCTTCTTTCGCACCCCCTCCCCCCCCCCCCCCCTCCCATCCACCCTTGAGACAGCTAGACAGGCAGATGGTTCTTACTCCCAACGCGGTTCTTTCCGGGCAGTAAGTGGTATGTGTACGACGGGTGGTTGAAATCGACCAGTGTTTTAGAAGGTGATGTGGAACATACGTACATACACTTTTATAGTGAGAGGGTCGTTCAGTAAGCTATGCAAAATACTTTTTTCTGTGCTAGTTTCTGTTTAAAAAATTTTGAATTTGTTGTGGGACATGGTGGAATATTCCAACTTCAGTCCCAATAGTTTCATGAAGTTCTAATAGATGGCTGCGCTACACGTAGGTTTCAAGATGTCGTCTGTATGGGAGGTGCGGTCCAAGAAGACATCTGTCATTGAGTTTCTTTTGGCGGAAAACCAGAGTATCGCAGATAGTCATAGGCTCTTGCAGAATGCCAGCGGAGACCTGGCAGTCAAGAAAAGGACGTTGAGTTGTTGCATGAGGCGGTCTGTCATCAGCGTAAAAAGGTCACGCCAACATGTCGATCCCCTCTATGACTGCCGGACGCAAGCAACTGTAGTTCCTGCGTTGTGTTCGTCGCCACCAAAATGCAAAGGAACACCTCCTTCACCGTAATAATGCAAGGTCTCACGCAAGTCTGGGCACGCAAGAGGGGCTCACTGAACTTCATGGAACTGCTCGTCCTCGTCCACTCTAAGGCCCGGATCTCATACTATGGCTTAATTGACGTGTTACAAGAGGTTTTGGTCGTAAGGAAAATCAGTAAGAGGGTCAAAATCATCTATTAATTCACTCAGTGACCATACTGGGGCCGAAATGGAAGATAAAAGAGAGGAGGCCGAAATACTGAATTCGGTCTACCGAAATTGTATCACCACAGATCAAAACACGGTCCCTCCCTTCATTCGTCGTACGAACGTCGAAATGGCAGATGTTGAATATCCGACCGTGGAACAGAAATGCAAAATGGTTAAAATGGCTCTACGCACTATGGGACTTAACATCTGAGGTCATCAGTCCCCTAGACTTAGAACTACTTAAACCTGACTAACCTAAGGACATTACACACATCCATGCCCGAGGCAGGATTCAAACATTCGCACCTGCGACCGTAGAAGCACCGCGGTTCCGGACTGAAGCGCCTAGAACCGCTCGGCCACAACGGCCAGGACAGAAGTGCAACTGCAATCGCTTAGTAGTGGAAAGGAGTCAGCAGCGAATGAGATACCTATAAGATTCTAAAAAGATTATGTGAAAGAACTTGCTCCTCTTCTAGCAGTAATTTATCGTAGATCGCTTGATCAACGGTAGATACCTAACGACTGGCAAAAAGCGCAGGTCATTCTCGTTTTCAAGAAGTGCAGCAGGAGAGATGCACACAATTATAGACCTAAAACATTAATGTCAATATCTTGTAGAACTATGGAACATGTTTTATGTTAAAAAAATTGGATGTTTTTTGAGAATAAAAATCTCTTCTACAAAGATCAACATGAAAGTGAGTTCACTCTGTTCCTCCATGTGTTCCACAGTGCCGTAGACAATGGTGCTCAGGTTTATGCCCTGTTCTTAGATTTCATGAAGGCATTTGGCACAGTCCCGCACTGCTGTTTAGACAAAAATTCGAGCTTACCTAGGATCGGAGCAGATATTCGATTGGATTCAAGACTTCCTGGCAGGTGCAGTAGAACTCAAGACGCTGCTGTTAACGGAATAAAATTGGCAGATGTAAATGTAATTTTCGGAGTACCCCAGGGAAGTGTGATAGGACCGTTACTATTTGCAATAGAGATATAGATGATCCGGCAGAAAGCGTCGGGTGCTCTTTAAGGCTGTTCGCAAATGATGCGGTTGCATACAACAAACGCCAGGACACAGTGACGATTTGCAGAATGTCCTCCAGAGTACTGACGAATGGTACAGGCTCTGGCAGTTAGCCCTGAACGTAAATAAATATAAAATATTGCGCTTACATAGCAAAAGGAATCCACTAGTGTACAGCTAATGATGACAAACCGCTGGAAACAGTATCGACCGTAAAATATCTAGGAGTAGCTATCCGCAGCGACATTAAGTGGAATAAGCACATAAAACAAATAGTGGGAAAAGAAGATGCCAGACTCATATTCATAGGAAGAATTTTAAGGAAATGAACCTGTCCACGAAAGAAGTGGCTTATAAGGCGCTTGTTCGTCCGATTCTTGAGTATTCTTCAACAGTCTCGAATCCCTACCATGGAGGTATGATACAAGAGATAGAGAGGATCCAACGAAGAACGGCACGTTTCGTCAAGGGACGGTTTAACCGTAGCGAGAGCGTTTCGGAGATGCTCAGCAAACTCTTTTGGCAGACGTAACAAGAGAGATGTTAAGAATCACGAAGAGATTTACTATTCAAATTTCTATAGAGCACTTTCTGGGAAGAGTCGGGCAACATATTACTTCCCCCCACATACCTCTCACGTAATGACCATGAGGAGAAAATTCGAGATATTAGAGACAATACAGAGGCTTACCGACAGTCATTCAACCCGCACGCTGATCGACAGTGTAACAGTGTTGGAGGGCTCAGTTTGTGGTACGGAAAGTTCCCTCCCCCCACCCTATTAGGTTGCTTGCGGAGTATGACGTAGACATAGATAAGGACATCCATCTGCATCACAGTGCTCGGGCGCATATGATGCAATTTGTGACTCATTTATTCGATCTGTTGGGCTGGGAAGTGTTGTACCACTCACCACACTCCTTATTGTTTCATTACTTAGGGGAAGCACACATGGCATTCGCTTCAAAAGTGCTGCAGAGATTCGTCGGGCAACAGACAGGTTCATTCGAACTGTCAACACATTTTCGTTGCTAATGGTATCTACGACTTATATGTCACTGGAAACGAGTTATTCACAACGCTGGTGACCACTTTGAATAACAGTTTACTTTGAAACATACATCTCTTTTGTATAGGTTGGAAATAAATGGTTATCACTATTAAACTTGCAACACTCTAAAATAACAGATTAGCAGATGCAACGAGGATATTCCCGGTCGTGAGAAGTCTTTTAGTATCACCGTCGGACTTAATCTCATGACGAAATTCCTGAGAATGTAAGTTTGAAACACAGAATTGTGTCGTACGTAGTGAATCATGGATTGTGGCAAAACCGGAAAACTAGAAAACCGAGCCTTTTACGTGTGCTGCTATGGAAGGACGTTGACAGTTTGTTGGATTGGTACGAAAACGAAATGAAGAAGTTCTCCACACAATAGGTGAAGAAAGCAACACATGGAAAACACAAAGTTTTTGAGTCCACACCTAGTGGTTTGCGGTCGCCGGCACGGTAGCTCAGCGTGTTCGGTCAGAGGGTTAGCTGCCTTCTGTAATAATAAAAAAACTGAGTTAATGGATCATCGATGAACTTCAACGGGTGTCATGGGACGTCCGCTCCGAACAAATCCAACGGACATAAACGAACAAAATGAGATCGCAAAAAGAAGTGGTTAGCATTGCTGTCTCTGAATCACGGGGTCCCAGGTTCGATTCCCAACCGGCTCAGGGATTTTCTCCACCAGAGGCCTCAGTGTTTGTATTGTCTTCGTCATTTCATCATCATTCGGAAATATATCGTTACTGGACAGTGAAAAGTATGGGAATTTCTACGGGCGCTCGTAGCTACGCAGTTGGAGGCCCACAAACCAAACATCATTATCATGAGTTTTTGAGCACTAACAGACACATCCAGGAAATTTATTTATGGTGTCAGTTCAAGTTTTACATTAATGATCCGTCAGTCTTACGGCTGGTTCCGTCTGATCTACATACTGCTGGCTAAGCCTAATGTTGATTATTGATAGCTGTGTTGTACTGTAACTCTTCATAGTGGTGTTCATCAGCTTCGTGAGTGAATCCATCTGTCACACGTTAGCTTTGCTAATGTATAGAAGCGCAAACGTCCTACTATATCCCCTTCAAGCTCGACTGCTGTAATTATTTTTGCTAACTATAAAGCAATCCTTACAGTGTGAATGTGCCTCAGGGAGTAAGGTGTTAGAACGAATAGTTTTTATGTCGAACCGAACGACAAAATTCAGCACTTTCTAACCATATTGAACATTATTTTATTTTCTATTTCTTCAAATGTATAAATTTCACGTTATTGGTAACATAAGTGCGTTTATTTCTTAAAATCATTTGGAAAACTTCTCTCAGCCGTACATAGTTGCTATTTGTCGACTAAACCATATAGTGTGGTATTCATAATGGCAACCGTTTCCACCATCTTCAGTCTTACTCACAAGTGAAAGTTTTTGTTTGAATCTGACTTACATCACGAGGCAATTTTACAAAGCATCGAGGAAGCCTATACCTCGAATTATCGCCCATGCTTCCGTGTTACATTAATATTATTCTCAGATTTTGTGGGCCGCTGGCTTATTTAAACGGCGAATTTGTTCCGTCCGCTCGTAACTCACTTCCCCCCGATTCATTCTTTCTTGTTTCCTGCCTTTCTGATACTCTGCTGACTTTACAATGCTTGCGAAAGTTGTGACTGCACCCATAATGATAGCAGGCTACGCCAGACTTTTGTTACCGACTGTAAAATGTAGCTGCGTGTTCCTCCCCAGTTCTGCTTTCTTTATGGCGATGGTTTTTTGCTTCGGTTTCTGCTACAGCAATGTCTTTGCGTGCTACACAGTTTAAATCCCACTGAATCAAAACCTTATTTCCTTTGCTTTTATCAGGTGTTTCTCCTGTATTGTGTGCACTCGTAAAGAGGGAATTCATCACTGCCTTGTTTGGTGTCACTGTTAATTATAAATAGAAGGTACTTTTTACGTGGCCTCAAATCAGGACCTCGCGATAACAATGACAGCTCATTTTAGCTTTTTACATTTCAGCGCCTATGTTAGTTTCCACCAAGAAGAATTTGCCTGATGAAACATTCATTCTTTCCAAGATACTGAAATACGACCACTATGATAAACCACATTGTTCAAATATGGAGCAACGCGACGTAATTGCCGCACGTTTTACCGGCCATATTGGCCTTTACACCGCACGGGAGACTGAATCTTCGCTACCTGCTTGCATTCAGAAACATTGTTACGTCTGATCGCGAATGAGATGGTACACATCGTTTGTTCTCGTCAGTTAACTTTTTTGATGATTGTCCATGGATCCCTAGAGAGAAACGTTACGAGTTCACAATTAAAATCAACAGGGACAACACTCAACCCTTGCTTTAGTTCTTAACAATGTTATTTACTACTATCACGGTAATTTTTTTCCATGTTAAACGTGCATGTATTGTCACTGAAAACACAGCCCACTTCTTGCTCATACCTCGTGCCCATCCAACGAGTGGCCTGTTCATCGTCTCTTCACTTGAACGAGATGGAAACGTCGACTTAGTTCTCAGGTTTGCATCTGAGGGGTAACTTTGTCCAGCCATCAGTGCCAACATGTTACCATCAAAACGTAAGTACCCAAAATGCTGTCACCATCAGGATGTCATTCTTGTCGACTTGAACCAGCCAGCTTGTGTACCAGGGTCCATGACCCCCAAATGTGAAAACGGGTCAGTCTTCATCATTTTAGCCCTCGCTTCTGCTGATTTCGTTTCGTGACACGACACCATCTTTCAGCAGGACTTTTTGTGGGATTGCGCATTGCCTACCAACAAGGAAATTTTGTGCTGATATCGTGGAAAACACTAGTGAAGGTGAATAACATGTGCAGGAGCGCTGTACAAACCAAGTTATCCTTAGCTTAAGCAACTCTTACTTCAAGCTATGTGTACTAGATCACCAGTAATCAGTGACTGAAATAGGCTGCGTCAAAGCTCAAGTCGTTGTATCTTCTTAAGCTGCGTAATGACATCTACATGATTACTCTGCAATTCACATTTAAGTGCTTGGCAGAGGGTTCATCGAACCACAATCATACTATCTCTCTACCATCCCACTCCCGAACAGCGCGCGGGAATAACGAACACCTAAACCTTTCTGTTCGAGCTCTGATTTCTCTTATTTTACTTTGATGATCATTCCTACCTATGTAGGTTGGGCTCAACAAAATATTTTCGCATTCGGAAGAGAAAGTTGGTGACTGAAATTTCGTAAATAGATCTCGCCGCGACGAAAAACGTCTTTGCTCTAACGACTTCCATCCCAACTCGCGTATCATATCTGCCACACTCTCTCCCCTATTACGTGATAATCCTAAACGAGCTGCCCTTTTTGCACCCTTTCGATGTCCTCCGTCAATCCCACCTGGTAAGGATCCCACACCGCGCAGCAATATTCTAACAAAGGACGAACGAGTGTAGTGTAAGCTGTCTCTTTAGTGGACTTTTTGCATCTTCTAAGTGTCCTGCCAATGAAACGCAACGTTTGGCTCGCCTTCCCCACAATATTATCTATGTGGTGTTTCCAACTGAAGTTGTTCGTAATTTTAACACCCAGGTACTTAGTTGAATTGACAGCCTTGAGAATTGTACTATTTATCGAGTAATCGAATTCCAACGGATTTCTTTTGCAACTCTTGTGGATCACCTCACACTTTTCGTTATTTAGCGTCAACTGCCACCTGCCAAACCATACAGCAATCTTTTCTAAATCGCTTTGCAACTGATACTGGTCTTCGGATGACTTTACTAGACGGTAAATTACAGCATCATCTGCGAACAACCTAAGAGAACTGCTCAGATTGTCACCCAGGTCATTTATATAGATCAGGAACAGCAGAGGTCCAGGACGCTTCCCTGGGGAACACCTGATATCACTTCAATTTTACACGATGATTTGCCGTCTATTACTACGAACTGCGACCTTCCTGACAGAAAATCACGAATCCAGTCGCACAACTGAGACGATACCCCATAGGCCCGCAGCTTGATTAGAAGTCGCTTGTGAGGAACGGTGTCAAAAGCCTTCCGGAAATCTAGAAATACGGAATCAACTTGAGATCCCCTGTCGATAGCGGCCATTACTTCGTGCGAATAAAGAGCTAGCTGCGTTACACAAGAACGATGTTTTCTGAAACCATGCTGATTACGTATCAATAGACCGTTCCCTTCGAGGTGATTCATGTTACGCTACTTCTTTTTCTGTTTGTGTAGAAAAGAAAGACTGTCGAAATATGGTGTCACTAAAGACAGCTCAAGCTGTCTGACTTCCAGAATGCAGTTCGAAGATATCCACTTCCACTGGTGAACGTACAGTATACCTCTGAATTCGGCCTGGAAGGTTTAAAAGAATGACAACGTACAGCGTTTGCTAACCACATGCACCAGACTCCTAATCCCCACGTTATGTTTGTTGAGAGCATAATAAACCGTTGATGATTATTTTCTTGTTGAACTGAGACGATCAGGTCGGAAACATCTTCGTTATTATCTAAATAACGAATACCAGTATCGGACACAAACATACATTCGCACAGACGTCACATTTTTTCTTACGCTTATATATTGATCAATGAAGATCATGCGATATTTATCTATAAATTCTTTCTGATCTATCCTACGACTAGTGTAATTCACTGTCAACCATTAATATGATTATAAACATTACTCTTACCGTAACACGATTTCTGGTTCCTATAGTTATACAAATACATTCCTCGTTGTCTATCTTCTTAGTTAACCGTGATTTTCTCTTCTTTTATCTGTAGTCAGTCTTCCTTATTTCTTTGTATGGTTTCTGAAAGCAACTGAAAATTTCTTATTACCTATTTTATCTGTTTACGTTGACATATAATTTGATGTACTGAAATAAATATGATTTATTTCTAGTATTATTATATATTATTATTATTGTAGTGTGTAGCTAAAACACACATTATCGTCATACTGAAAATAGATTCCTGACGATAGCGACACCATATCGTCCTCACTTGACGTTAGATATATTAATATTTTTTTTTGTCACCATTTTCAGGAAACAGCAAAGTAGTATTTCTGCTTGTGGGCTTCAGTATAATAACTTCTGATATCATTTCAGGTAAGGTGTTTGCAGACTTATTACAGTTACTTTAAATAAACGTTATAAAGCTAAAGAGGACAAACACTTTATAAAAATTAATCTCTGTAAATCTCTTATGGAATACTAGTCTGTGTACGATGTTATAATTTCTCTCTATACGTAAAAATCGACTGTTATTTGTTCCCTTCTTCCTCTTTTTGGTATTGCGCGATACAGATGTAAAGGCATTCATGTAGACTTTTTGCGAGTAATAACTAGAGAACTTCCTTTCAGAAATTTGTTTTATTTTATGAAACTTACAGCCTTTGGTTTCTGCTTTGTTAATTATATGGAACAAGTGATTTTTGGTCATTTCATTCCAGATGGGAGCGACTTGCTTGGCGACGCAGTGATTGACCGCTATAAGCGCTCTACTGTTTGTTATTTTATCTTTCGAAAATCAAACCTACCCCTTTATACAAAGGCTGATTGACTTATTACAAAATAATATCCTTTGTGTGAATACTAACTACGTTCACGACTATTTGCCACCTACAGTGCCGTATACCGCCAATGGTCTTTTGGGCTTGCATTTAATTTCCATTCTTAAGGCGGTGAATTCAGTAAGTTTGTCTTTATTCAAAACTGAAATATTCAGCACGTATGATAATTGTGCCTTCTCCCATTTTACCACCTTTTAAGTAAGCACTTTTTCTTTAAGACTTTGTGATAATCAAGAAAAGACATCAATTTATATCTCGGGAACCACCTCACCTCACACTACCCATACAGCAGCGTAAGGAAGGATTTTAGATGTCGTGTGTTAGACACCACGAACATATCCAAAAATTTATGGTATTTTAAGAGTTTTCTAAAACGGCGAGGAAGTATTTACATGTGGTAATGATGTTCCGTAGTTATGAATTCCATTCATGCTATGATCCAGAAGAAGCAAACGAAGATTCAAAACTGTCGGTGGTAGACCAGAGGATTCCCAAACGCTTCAGTATCATGAACCATCCTGAAGTACTGTCAAGAGTCCTGCAGCTTTGAAAAAAGAATTTACCGTTTTGTGTGAATCATTGGTCATCACAATATAACAGACTTGCCGGCCGTTGTGGCCGAGCGGTTCTAGGCGCTTCACTCAGGAACCGCACGGCTGCTACGGTCGCAGGTTCGAATCCTGCCTCGGGCATGGATGTGTGTGATGTCCTTAGGTTAGTTACGTTTAGGTAGTTGTAAGTTCTAGGGCACTGATGACTTCAGATGTTAAGTCCCATAGTGCTCAGAGCCATTTGAACCATTTTTTAACAGACTTGGATTAACAGTCTGAAGCAATGTTCGCAAAAGAATATACTTCCATTTGTATATCATACAAGACCCACGCTGTATGTAATCAAACACATGTGGATACACTGCTTTGTGTAAATTTCGGATATCTTTTTATCTTCTGTAGGTCCTCTGTTGACAATTCGTACTTGCAGTCGCATATAGAAATAATCACAGCTGTGTTTCATGGTGTCTTGTGAGGTGTTTAACGGTTCCTAGGTATTTCCAGTTTGGTAAATATTTTTGCTGGTAGAGCGAACCAGACAAGATACCGTTATGCTATGTTCCATAGATGTATAGTTGGTGGCAGGTCTTGCGATAGCGCTCAGTGGGGAAGCTAAACATGTTCCACAGGGTCTTGAATATTACGAGGAAGTGCGCGAAAGGCTGTTGTTCTGTTAGAAGGGAACGTGTTCCTGATTTTGTGGGAATAGCAACAGAACAAACTGAATGTTTATCTCACAGCAGTGCTCTTTGTCATCGTTCAATACAAATATAGTCCTTGTAAATGACTTTGTTATCGGTCTTCAGCTTTCCGATTTCCACAAAAAAAAAAAAACTACTCATACTACTGAAACTGGCTTATTAGTAATAAAATATTACTACCACGTTGTAAGTTAATGTTCACCTAGGTTATAATACGTAATTTTATAGTAATAATACCTAATGCGTTTTTTTTTTTTTAATTTGGATAACTGAATTCACGATTGAAGAATATTTTAGCAAGTATTCACGTAGACTGAAATTCTCTGGTAGTATTTTATCTCAAGACGGTATAGTAAAGCTAAATTTGCGAAAAATTTGAATTAAACTTTCGGATAAACCATTGTGATACAAAGCATGTTTCCATTTTCATGCAGCAGTGGAATATGAAGAACGAACAAGCTGAAACACTGTTCGCACAATAATGTAATACAGTACTTTAATCATATTTTATATAATTCGCACAGCATATATATAGTCAAAACTTTTCGATCACTTATAATAAAAACTATATACTTTATTTCATTGTAAAAACACATCGTACAAACTAAATCGACCAACAAAGTAAATATTTCCATTATTTATCGTTAAGTATAATACAACACAGTTCATATTTTACTCTCTTCAAAGTACCCAACTTTTGCCCTCAGAACAGCTGCAAATACTGTTTATAACGTTTTTGCAGATGTTGCATTGCAACACGTCTGTAAATTATTCTACAGATCTTCAACAGTAGATGACTTCTGTTTTCGGACCTCACTGTCAAGTTTATCCCATATGAGATCATTGGGGTTAAGGTCAGGTGACTGACGGGGCCAAATTACATCCTTCATTCTCCACATTTCTCTTTTATATTGACACACCCTCTGCACAATTTAGAAATATTTTTCTATCATTATCCTGCTGCAGAACAAACCAGCGACTGATAAAATTGCGTTCTTGATCAGTATCCTAAGATATCCATCCTTCTTTAGCATTCCATTAATTCTCACTACATCACCGACATTATCACCCACAAAACATCTCCATCCTATGACCGAGCCTTCACAACGCTTCAACATTGCCGTCACGCATTCACTCTTCGTACCTTCTTCACGAACCCGACGAACAAACACTTGACGATGGCTTCCAAATACTCCGAATTCAGGTTCGTCCGTGGGCCATTTATGTACGCTCCAGTCTTTATGTTGACGAGCCCTTTGCAATCTTTTATCTCATTTTGTTTGCGCCATAAAGGCTCTTTGGCCGCTATGCATTCCTTTAAATCATTTTGACGCAGACGGCGTTACACTGTTGAGACGTAGATTGGATATGCTCGCATACCGTTTACTTCCTCGCGAATTTCAGGTGCAGTACAGGTCCTCTGACGTTTAATCTGTACATATATGAACTAATCTTTCCTGTATGATGTTACTCGACGTCTTCCAGATCACGGAACACTTTTAATGGTACCAGTCTGCATTAACGTCTGCGATGTGTACACAACTGTTGATCGGGCTAAGTCACCTTTTGATGGTGTTGTCCTACTATAACAGCCTGCCTGATCCAGAACTACAATTACAACATTTTTTAAAATTTCTGGCGCATTACGGTGTAACATAGTATGAACATGATCAGGTATACAAACAGGAATCTTGTTGTGGATACTCATCAGTGCCCTCTAAGCGGACAACCAAATAGATACACAACATCTTTATACTTGTTTTAAGATCAGAAAATGATATTGTAGAGGGTGTTACAAAAAGGTACGGCCAAACTTTCAGGAAACATTCCTCACACACAAAGAAAGAAAATATGTCATGTGGACATGTGTCCAGATACGCTTACTTTCCATGTTAGAGCTCATTTTATTACTTCTCTTCAAATCACATTAATCATGGAATGGAAACACAAAGCAACAGAACGAACCAGCGTGACTTCAAACACTTTGTTACAGGAAATGCTCAAAATGACCTCCGTTAGCGAGGATACATGCATCCACCCTCCGTCGTATGGAATCCCTGATGCGCTGATGCAGTCCTGGAGAATGGCGTATTGTACCACAGCCGTCCACACTACGAGCACGAAGAGTCTCTACATTTGGTACCGGGGTTGCGTAGACAAGAGCTTTCAAATGCCCCCATAAATGAAAGTCAAGAGGGTTGAGGTCAGGAGAGCGGGGAGGCCATGGAATTGGTCCGCCTCTACCAATCCATCGGTCACCGAATCTGTTGTTGAGAAGCGTACGAACACTTCGACTGAAATGTGCAGGAGCTCCATCGTGCATGAACCACATGTTGTGTCGTACTTGTAAAGGCACATGTTCTAGCAGCACAGGTAGAGTATCCCGTATGAAATCATGATAACGTGCTCCATTGAGCGCAGGTGGAAGAACATGGGGCCCAATCAATACATCACCAACAATGCCTGCCCAAACGTTCACAGAAAATCTGTGTTGATGACGTGTTTGCACAATTGCGTGCGGATTCTCGTCAGACCACACATGTTGATTGTGAATATTTACAATTTGATCACGTTGGAATGAAGCCTCATCCGTAAAGAGAACATTTGTACTGAAATGAGGATTGACACATTGGTGGTTGAACCATTCGCAGAAGTGTACCCGTGGAGGCCAATCAGCTGCTGATAGTGCCTGCACACGCTGTACATGGTACGGAAACAACTGGTTCTCCCGTAGCACTCTCCATACAGTGGCGTGGTAAACGTTACCTTGTACAGCAGCAACTTCTCTGACGCTGACATTAGGGTTATCGTCAACTGCACGAAGAATTGCCTCGTCCATTGCTGGTGTCCTCGTCGTTCTAGGTCTTCCCCAGTCGCGAGTCATAGGCTGGAATGTTCCGTGTTCCCTAAGACGCCGATCAGTTGCTTCGAACGTCTTCGGGACACCTTCGTTCTGGAAATCTGTCTCGATACAAACGTACCGCGTCACGGCTATTGCCCCCTACTAATCCATACATCAAATGGGCATCTGCCAACTCCGCATTTGTAAACATTGCACTGACTGCAAAACCACGTTCGTGATGAACACTAACCTGTTGATACTACATACTGATGTGCTTGATGCTAGTACTGTAGAGCAATGAGTCGCATGTCAGCACAAGCACCGAAGTCAACATTACCTTCCTTCAATTGGGCCAACTGGCGGTAAATCGAGGAAGTACAGTACATACGGACGAAACTAAAATGAGCTCTAACATGGAAATTAAGCGTTTCCGGACACATGTCCACATAATATCTTTTCTTTATTCGTGTGTGAAGAATGTTTCCCGAAAGGTTGGCCGTATCTTTTTGTAACACCCTGTATACGCCCGCTTTCTTGAGGCCAAATCCGTCTATCACTGTCGCCAGTATGGCGCGTATCTTAGACGGTGGTCGGAAGACAGTGTCAATTTGTTGTTTCAGCAGTCTCCCAAGTTTTGACGTCACGTTGCGTGTTCTTCATCTTTAGACTGTTCTTCACTTGGGTTTCTGCTGTGTTTCCGTCGTCTGTGGGTTGTCTGGATATGTCGATTGCTGTACCCGTTCTTGCGGAACACATTTTGAGTTCTTTGTGCAGATTTTGTTCGTCCGAGGGAAATGGATAGGTTGAAGCTAGATATAGTGGGAATTAGTGAAGTTCGGTGGCAGGAGGAACAAGACTATTGGTCAGATGATTACAGGGTTATAAATACAAAATCAAATACGGGTAATGCAGGAGTAGGTTTAATAATGAATAAAAAAATAGAAGTGCGGGTTAGCTACTACAAACAGCATAGTGAACGCATTATTGTGGCCAAGATAGACCCAAAGTCCATGCCTACTACAGTAGTACAAGTTTATATACCAACTAGCTCTGCAGATGATGAAGAAATGGATGAAATGGATGTGGAGATAAAAGAAATTATTCAGGTAGTGAAGGGAGACGAAAATTTAATAGTAGGAAAAGGGAGAGAAGGAAACATAGTAGGTGAATATCGATTGGGGGGAAGAAATGAAAGAGGAAGCCGCCTTGTAGAATTTTGCACAGAGCATAACTTAATCATAGCTAACACTTGGTTCAAGAATCATAAAACAAGGTTGTATACCTGGAAGAATCCTGGAGATACTAAAAGGTATCAGATAGATTATATAATGGTAAGACTGAGATTTAGGAACCAGGTTTTAAATTGTAAGACATTTCCTGGGGCAGATGTGGATTCTGACCACAATCTATTGGTTATGAACTGCAGATTGAAACTGAAGAAACTGCAAAAAGGTGGGAATTTAAGGAGATGGGACCTGGATAAACTGAAAGAACCAGAGGTCGTAGAGAGTTTCAGGGAGAGGATAAGGGAACAATTGACAGGAATGGGGGAAAGAAATACAGTAGAAGAAGAATGGGTAGCTCTGAGGGATGAAGTAGTGAAGGCAGCAGACGATCAAGTAGGTAAAAAGACGAGGGCTAATAGAAATCCTTGGGTAACAGAAGAAATATTGAATTTAATTGATGAAAGAAGAAAATATAAAAATGCAGTAAATGAAGCAGGCAAAAACGAATACAAACGTCTCAAAAATGATATCGATAGGAAGTGCAAAATGGCTAAGCAGGGATGGCTAGAGGACAAATGTAAGGATGTAGAGGCTTGTCTCACTAGGGGTAAGATAGATACTGCCTACAGGAAAATTAGAGAGACCTTTGGAGAGAAGAGAACCGCTTGTATGAATATCAAGAGCTCAGATGGAAACCCAGTTCTAATCAAAGAAGGGAAGGCAGAAAGGTGGAAGGAGTATATAGAGGGTTTATACAAGGGCGATGTACTTGAGGACAATATTATGTAAATGGAAGAGGGTGTAGATGAAGACGAAATGGGAGATAAGATACTGCGTGAAGAGTTTGACAGAGCACTGAAAGACCTGAGTGGAAACAAGGCCCCGGAAGTAGACAACATTCCATTAGAACTACTGATGGCCTTTGGGGAGCCAGTCATGACAAAACTCTACACCATCTGGTGAGCACGATGTATGAGACAGGCGAAATACCCACAGCCTTCAAGAAGAATATAATAATTCCAATCCCAAAGAAAGCAGGTATTGACAGATGTGAAAATTACCGAACTATCAGTTTATTAAGTCACGGCTGCAAAATACTAATGCGAATTCTTTACAGACGAATGGAAAAACTGGTAGAAGCCGACGTCGGGGAAGATCATTTTGGATTCCGTAGAAATGTTGGAACACGTGAGGCAATACTGACCTTACAACTCAGAAGAAAGATTAAGAAAAGGCAAACCTACGTTTCTAGCATTTGTAGACTTAGAGAAAGCTTTTGACAATGTTAACTGGAATACTCTCTTTCAAATTCTGAAGGTGGCAGGGGTAAAATACAGGGAGCGAAAGGCTATTTACAATTTGTACAGAATCCAGATGGCAGTTATAAGAGTCAAGGGGCATGAAAGGGAAGCAGTGGTTGGGAAAGGAGTGAGACAGGGTTATAGCCTCTCCCCGATGTTATTCAATCTGTATATTGAGTAAGCAGTAAAGGAAATAAAAGAAAAATTCGGAGTAGGTATTAAAATTCATGGAGAAGAAGTAAAAACTTTGAGGTTCGCCGATGACATTGTAATTCTGTCAGAGACAGCAAAGGACTTGGAAGAGCAGTTGAACGGAATGGATAGCGTCTTGAAAGGAGGCTATAAGATGAACATCAACAAAAGCAAAACGAGGATAATGGAATGTAGTCGAATTAAGTCGGGTGATGCTGAGGGAATTAGATTAGATTAGATTAAAGTACTAAAGGAGTTTTGCTATTTAGGGAGTAAAATAACCGATGATGGTCGAAGTAGAGAGGATATAAAATGTAGACTGGCAATGGCAAGGAAAGCGTTTCTGAAGAAGAGAAATTTGTTAACATCGAGTATAGATTTAAGTGTCAGGAAGTCGTTTCTGAAAGTATTTGTATGGAGTTAGGACAAGAAGAGAATAGAAGCTTTCGAAATGTGGTGCTACAGAAGAATGCTGAAGATAAGGTGGGTAGATCACGTAACTAATGAGGAGGTATTGAACAGGATTGGGGAGAAGAGAAGTTTGTGGCACAACTTGACTAGAAGAAGGGATCGGTTGGTAGGACATGTTTTGAGGCATCAAGGGATCACAAATCTAGCATTGGAGGGCACCGTGGAGGGTAAAAATCGTAGAGGTAGACCAAGAGATGAATACACTAAGCAGATTCAGAAGGATGTATGTTGCAGTAGGTACTGGGAGATGAAGAAGCTTGCACAGGATAGAGTAGCATGGAGAGCTGCATCAAACCAGTCTCAGGACTGAAGACCACAACAACATCCTATTCTGCTCAGTTGTATTTTGAGGATTTACTAACTAATTAAAATCATTTGACGATGAACTGCTAAGATCCAAACGCATTCTTATAGTTTCTCTGTCTCTCTTTCTCTGTCTCTCCCTCCCTACCTCACCCCACCCCCCCTCTCTGTCTCTCCCTCCTTACCTCACCCCCCGCCCCCCCCCCCGCTCTCTCTCTCTCTCTCTCTCTCTCTCTCTCTCTCTACCTCTGCCCCCCCCCTCTCACACTCTCTCTCTCTCTTTCTTTCTCTCTCCTTCGCTTTTAGTTGCCACAATCGTATAACTTCCAGAGAGGAAAGATGACTGTATATTTGTATTTGTTATCGGACAATTTCGGCTGAGACGTGCGTGGCTCGTGTTCGTGCCATTTCTTATTTTATATCTTGTTTTTACCGTACTGCCACCTCGTTATGTTAATTTTCAATTACTGGTGTCACTGAGTTGCTGCCTTGCGTGCCCGTTAGCAGCAGCAGCTCTTATCGATATAGGCCCTGCCGCATTATCTTTGCTGCACTGCTATTACTTCCCAGTCGTCGTGCGTTGTGAGTTAGCTGGGGCCTGGCGGTGTTTGAGTTGGCACGCGGCACAAGTTCAGTCGGGTCGCGGCATTGAATTTTTAAGTCTTCGGCCTTCAGCCGGTTTGAGTTCCAGTTGTTTGTTCTTATGGGCGTCGGCCTAAGTTAAAGAACTGTTCCAAGTTAAAAAAATGTTATGGAGTTGTAAGTGTTCGGCCTTCAGCCGATTTGAATTTAATTTGTTTACTTCAGCCTAACTAAAGAACTGTTTTAAGATTAGGCTTCCCTTTTAAATTTCTGATTATGCTTGCGTTTCAAGTTATTGGCCGTCAGCAGGTAACTGAGCCCCAAAGATTATTTTTGGGCTCTTGTAAGTTTGATCAAATAATAAAGTTGTATGTTCGAGAGTAACCGACAGCCCCTTATTTTGGCCGCTTTCCACAATTTATGCTATCTGTCCCATCCTGCCGCTTAAGCAGGGCATTTCATCGGCTATTACGCCATTGTCAAGCAGCAACTGCCACGAATAGTCTGTAACATTAATTTAATCTTCAAAAAAGAGGCCAGAAAACAATTAAAAAGGGAATAATTATACCCGTATAGCGAGATAGATAAATTTGCTTGAACTTACTAGTTATGCTAGTTGGCAGCCACGCCTTGTAGCTACCTTGAAGGTATATTAGGCTACTAGGATTACATCCAGAGAAATATAACCAATCATTCTTATCACGCCCCATCCGTACATGCAAAGGAAGATGATGAATCGAGAGGCATAGGTACAAAAGTAGATCTCGCGATGTTGTTTGTAATATTGACAATGTTTATTGGTGTTGATTCATGTCAATGATACGTTATTCCATATAAACAACGTACACAACTCAAAGAACTGCGGTATTTCAGCTGCAAACAGCGCCAGCATGTGGCGTCCATAATTACGAGAAGTCTGAAGTGCTTCGCTCCGCCTCCCCCCCCCCCCCCCCCCCCCCCCACTCTACCGTCGGAACCTGCCACCAGCTCCTGAGTGTTTCTGTCGGCACGTCACGGTGCGCGAAATTGTCACACCTGGGACTCTGCGCCAATGAGCGTTCCAGCGCACGCCTCGAGGCTTGACACAGGAGCCGCGCGGCGTGAATTCTAAATGCGCATCTCGATATGGCGCGCCCACCTGTCTCGCATCTCGTTCTGTTGCGTCTACACGACTGTTTCGCCGCCGCTGTCGTCTCCCTCAGGAGGGGCACCATTACCGCTATTTGTTGCTCGAGTGGAAATAAAACACGGGAGCTGCTCGCTGTTACATGTAACAGAACATTTTCGAATCCAAGAAGGCGGAAGGAGCTCGCAATGAGGAGAAATGTCATGGAGAGCCGTTGTTGCTTTTTGGAATTAATGCAGCGAATATTTTCGTTTGAGAATGGTGTCATGGAACAAAGTAATAAAAGGTTTGATAGGGTCTAGAGACTTCTAAGGAGAATAAATGCTTACGTATGTGCTGTAGAATGCTATAAATAAGAGAATCTGTACAATCTTGATCAAGAATATCGAAATTACTTGATCTGAGAAGAAACATATTCTTTGATTTTTTTAAAATTCAATCGTAGTTATATGAAATGTGTAACTGCTTTGGCACTGTGTGTGTGTGTGTGTGTGTGTGTGTGTGTGTGTGTGTGTGTGTATTTTCTTTTAATTTAAGGATATCACATTATTTTGTAACTAACAATGGGGGCCATCAGCGAATCACTAATAATGCATGCAATGTCTGCATGTTTTGTCAATAGGTATATAGGAGTTACCCTGAATTTTACTGCTGACTGGATGGGAAGTTTTGTCATGTGGATCTTTTGGTGCAGTCTAATTTTGGGTGCCTTAGGGTTGTTTTTGCACAAGTCGCAGTTTCTCCCTCTGAAAATGCAAATTCTGTGGTTTTTTAGTTTGTTTCTAACAGCTGTTTGAAACCTGTTTGTTGGGTTTGATGCTGAAGTTTCTGTATTTACATGGGTGATAAAGTCCTATGATTTCTCTATTCACTCTATTACTCCCTTTGTGCACTCTTATAATAATATTTTCTGCTCCCTCTTTTATTCTTAGACTTGTATGTTGGAGAGGTCGTTTATTGGAACTACAAAATGTTAAATATTCGTTCACTTTGTTACAAGAATGAGAAAAAGATTAACATAACTTTATTCAGTCCATAGCCACAGTGTGTGCCGAATGTTTACAGCTAGATTTAAATATTAAAACATCAATTGATGCCCTCATTTAAAAAACTATCCTGTTCAACATTCATAGGGTTCATTACAACAGTTCATTCTACTATATGGGTGCTGTATATTGACAGAAGTACTGTAAGATGACAAGAACTATGCCCTTTACATGAAGTCATTAAAGATCACCTAACTCACACTGAGTGAACAGTAGGTCTGAACAAAATGACTGACAAGGCACAATGCATCTTGTAGAGGGTATAGTATGGACATAGCGGAATAATTAATGTAGGGTGATGGTTTTTAAGTAATTCACACGACATGAAAACTTTGTGAAAACGAGTCGCTTTACTGGTCGCTAGTTTACCCCAGGGAAGTACTTGACCGTGGCCAGCTGAGGGAGCGGCTAATGGAAGCGACAATAGGCAGCTTACGGCCGCTCAAGCTCTGAAAAAGTGGTAACGGTGCGCAGCCTCCAGCCGCCTTAAGATGAGTGACGGTGAGTGGGTTGTTGACCCCGACTCCATGCTGGTGTACTGGGAAACAGATGGAGAACTTGTACGCCTGTTGATAAATGTCCATCATCCCATTTTCTGTGAAACATGCGACAAAGCCGCGCAAGCTATGGTGGAGCAGTCAACAGGGGTCAAAATATGCGTGTTCATGACTATAGCAACTTCACGCTGAATTCATGGTCCGCAGAGCCTGAAGTAAATCAAGTGAAGAGCGACAGCATGAAATACACCAGCCTCCGATGGGAACGTAGGACCAAGGAATTTGAAGTACTCTCCTGGGAGTCAGAATTCCGGAAAACTTGGTGTTTGTGCAGACGGTAACCTTGATGGGTGGCCTGGGGGGAGTTAAATAGAAGAAGTTGAGAGGAAGGGAAATTTTGCGGGAATTTGTTCACTTCCCAGAGCAGGCATTGGTCGACGCTGGGAAGGGACACATAATTAATGTGACTTGCACTGCAATTGGCGTAAGTGATTTTGCTGGAGGGGAAACCGAGGCGAAGAGCAGACTGGCAGAAGTCTCAGTACAAGTTATCCGTTCCCAGCTTGCCTAGAGTGCGGACGTGGCGTTCTTTACTCAGCTTGCCTGAGAAAGAGTGAGCATCTCTGCAGTTTAGGACTTAGCAAATGGAACGATTGAGCTTGGAGATAGAAAGTTTTGGTGCAGCTATGTACTTAGCAGGATAGCTAGGAGTGAATAGACGAGCGCAGCCTTGCAGCACCACAAGGTCGGCCGACGTCCACACAACGACGATGCTCCGCCACGCTGTATTCGGTGATATTGCGCCCGCTCCGGCCACTGATTAATTTGTTGGATCATGTCGGCAAAGTTTCCTTGAAGGTTTCATGGGCCGTGTACTGTAGAATTCTTCTCACACTTCGCATTACCCCTGAGTCAGTCGATAGGAATTACTTTTGAGTTATCGAGCTTTACTCCATGTAAACGCAATTTATTACCACTGCCTGGTAGGAGAGTCATGTAATGTGATGATTGAAGGTCGTGAGTTAAAAAAAATTTGTGATAATCGACTGCATCTGTTGTCAATCAAGTAGTTGAAATCCCAAGTCACTTTCTTAATTAATTTTATGTTCAACATTTGCATCTGGTGTTCAATAACTTCATATAACATCATTGTGCACACCTTTTCAATTAAAAGTGATCAGTTCTTAATCAATTAATGTCGACACTGCCACCGCAGTTCAGTCATAAGTCACAGGGCCTTATTACTATCTTTGCGTTATCTGATATTGCGGCAGTTTTGCACTCTCTGTTGATCTGTTAGCCAATTATCTGGGGTGAACACACACCAAAACTAGATAAGTGACGGGTGGGGTGTTACAGTACTAAAGAATGACAAGATAAGGTTGAAGTACTCTAAGGCTACATATACAGCAATAAGGTATAGTTCAGTAGGCAGGAAAGTTGAAGAAGAATCGACATCCCTAAAAAGGGAGAGAACAGAAGCTGGGAAGGAAAACATGGGTACAAAGAAGGTAACTGTGAAGAAACCATGAGTAACAGAAGAAATTCTTCAATTGATCGATGAAAGGAGGAAGTACAAAAATATTCTGGGCGACTCAGGAATACAGAAATACAAGTCGCTGAGGAATGAAATAAATAGGAAGTGCGGAGAAGGTAAGACGAAATGACTGCATGAAAAATGTGAAGAAATCACAAATGAAATGATTGTCGGTAGGACTGGCTCAGCATACAGGAAAACCAAAACAACCTTTGGTTACATTAAAAGCAAGGGTGATCATATTAAGAATGCAACGACAGTTCTACTGTTAAATGCAGACGAGAGAGACAATAGGTGGAAAGAATACATTGAAAGCCTCTATGAGGGGGAAGATTTGTCTGATGAGATAGAACAAGAAACAGAATCAGAACTTAAAAGAGCTTTGGGGGACGAAAGATCTAATTAAGCAGAGGGGATAGATAACATTCCATCAGAATTTGTAAAATCGTTGGGGGAAGTGGCAACGAAACGACTATTCACGCTGGCGACATATTATCTCACATTAAATACATCATCCGCACAATACCGAAGACGGCAAGAGCTGACAAGTACGAGAATCACCGCACAATTAGCTTAAAGGCTCATGCATCCAAGTTGCTGACAAGAATAATATGGAAAATAAAAATGAGGATGCGCTAGATCACGATCAGTTTGGCTTTAGGAAAGGTAAAGGCATGAGAGAGGCATTTCTGACGTTGCGGTTAATAATGGAAACCAGTCTTAAGAAACATCAAGTCAGGTTCAAAGAATTTGTCGACCTGGAAAAAGCGTTCAAAAATGAAAAATAGTGCAAGGTGTCCGAAATTCTGAGAAAAATACGGGTAATCTATAGGGAGAGACGGTCCATATACAATATGTACAAGAGCCAAGAGGGAATAATGAGAGTGGACGACCAAGATCGAAGTGCTCGTATTAAAAAGAGTGTGAGACAAGGATGTAGACTTTCGCCCTTAATGTTCAATCTGCACGTCGAGGAAGCAACGACAGAAAAAAAAGAAAGGTTCAGGAGTTGAATTAAAATTCAAGGTGAAAGGAAATCAATGATACGATTCGCTGATGAGATTGCTATCCTGAGTGAAAGTGAAGAAGAATTACATGATCTGATGAATGGGATGGTCAGTCTAATGACTACAGAGTATGGATTGTGAGTAAATCGAAGAAAGACGTAATGGTAAGTAGAAAAAATTAGAACAGCGAGAAACTTAATATCAGGATCCTATTTGTCAGGGAGGATTGCAGTGAGATATCGGTAACATCCCTAGTATCGATGCGAATTGCGACGTTGGTATGACACTGCGATACCAGAATTATCACCATTATTTTGAACTTACATTTTATTTATAAAATGATGTTATGATTTTATTTCTCTTTTATTAATGCTCTACTTCCCTCTGTATTTAGATTGCTGACGCCGTTTCTTCCGGTTTTTGAGCAGAATATTATCAAGCAGATCTTTTCTATATCATTTTCATGGAAATTTGTTCCCGGACTCCCTCAATAGATAAGGAATTCAAATGAAGTAAAATACAGAAGCCTTCTAGGCCTACAAATGTGAGTATACATGGAGAACCACACTTCAGGAGGTATAATTTTTTATTGAAGGATCATCTCAGGCCAGTGTGTGTGAGGGTCCATGAATGTGTGTATATTGTCCAGAAGCAGAGTTAAATAAGCTTTAGTAAAATGGTTTAAGCAGATTTCGCCATAGGTGCTAGCATATTATACACAGAGATCAGTGAACCGAGAATGGTTTTCCTAGCTAATATGATGAGTTCCAAGTGATCTTTCTTCATATGTTACTGCGCATTTGCAAAGGAGGTACACTGAATATGTTATTCTAAAGTAACTAGTGGACATTCGTGGTAATGTCGATGTGAGGTGTGAATGAGCTCGCTGTTGTGACTCAACCGAAGTAATAAAATTAGTTACAACTGAGGTGTTGACATGATTAACAAATCCTCTCTCACCAAATAGTGTTCATATTATGGACATCAGACAGCAATATACCATGTGGTTTCTGGCACTCTAACTGCAAAAGATTTGAAAAATTTTAGTCTTACCTTAAACTCGTTCTCGAAGTTGTCCTAGTTATGACTCTAATAAACGTTTGGGAGTTCATAACTACAGGAATCTTTTTTTTTTTTTTTCACGTTTCTGTCGGGTGAAGACTATTAGGATACATTACTTCGTGTTGCCCAACATATTTTCTTCTGCCTGCAGATCAGTACAAGTAGTTACGTAATTGTGCAGCTCGTTGACAGAATTAAATTATTATATGGTTCGTTAGGTACTACAGACGGAAATAGTTTGCTCTTCGAAGTCATCTTCTTTGAAATTCATTAATGTTGTAAATTCAGAAATAGCTTAGTTTTGCTTCACTGCAGCGTGTATTGTTTGCGCTTTATTTCCAGTGACACTCAACAAAGATTAGCGTGGGTGTAGCAATAGCGCTATGCAGTACTCAAAGTATGGACGAAGAGCGCATGAATAAGTGACTCGCAGAACACTGCTACGTGCCGACGATTGATGAAATATATTGCTGTCTGTAATAAACGTAAACGCCCTGTAATCTTGCCAAGATGTCAGTAAATCAGTTTATGGTAAATGTTATTAAATGTGGCTCACTGACTGTGAAGGGGAGTCAATAAATCACTGGAATATGTTCCTGAAGGTGGTTATCTCCAGCTACCTCAGCTGAAATTTAAGGTTACTGAAATTTACTTTGTGCGATACACAGGCGAATTAACTTTCGTTACAACAGTTTATCCATTTAAAGCAACACCAAACCGTGACCTGTTACTGGTGAGTGCTTATTTGTGGGCACAATCGCTAATAGTTCGACATGTGACAGCATGTCAGTAACATTCAAGAACTAGGTTCAATATTCCAGGCCGCACATGCTAATGTCTAATAAAACTTTCGCCTACGTTATGCTCTAGTAGTGCCTTAGATGAGAAGGTAGGAACTCCACGAAAGAGTGTGTAAGTCTGAGTGAGCAACCAAAGAATATTCTAACAAAGAAAATAGCCACAGCTGTAACAGCTAAAACCGAATCAGAAATGTTTTTTAAAAAACGAAGCTCGATATGTTCTACCAAATATGGAGTTAGTAATGTGTAAAAAGCTTCAGTTTATTATCATCACCCTTTGAAGGTTAACAATTCTAATTATTAGAGAAGCTAAAGTCGCTGAAGAAACAGTACGGAGGAACAAACAATTATGGCAAGGATGTTCGCAAGGGTCATAAATTACTTAGGGTATCATTCAGCAAATAATTTGACATTTGCTTGAAGCAATATATTATGAAGACTGGAAAGAGAAGGTTTATAAGTGCATAATCCTATATTTGTCAGGAGAATAAAAAAAAAATCTTTCTTTGTAGGTACGTTATTTGCATCCAAAAAACTGAGAATGTATTCTTGTACTGCGGGATTATACTGCTCTTCTCATCGTTCCAAGAAATAACGAGACAAATTATAGAATAATTTATCAAGAACTTTCTAAACCCCATTACGAACGTTTTTGTTTAAAGTGCGATTAATATAAAGGCACTACGTTTTATTGTGATAATACACGTACAGAAATACAGTTGTAATGTTTTAACTAGTAGAATTGTAGCCATTATCAACCGTTTCTCGTCTCTCTTAAATTTATTACAGGAGAACAATAAAATTAAATTCAAGGAAAAAAGCTCTCAGTACTGACGTCAGTTTCGAACACAATAGCATTCGTGCGATCAGCTGATGTAAAGTTGACTGTAAAAATCCCTGCACTGTTGAAGAAGAAATGGAAACATCGTTGGCAGTTCTTTATCTTTGCAACTGCTAAACATGGCTAGTGTTTTAGATGAAGTGTGGTATGGCATACGTCAACCATGTGCCTTCATTTTTTGAATGCAATCACAGTTTCCCATTCTTCTGTTTCAGAGTAAGAGTTTAAAAGCTATTTGAGTTGGACGAGTATGAGACACTTCGCTCATATTGCATTGACTCCAAGTTTTCAACAGTGTCTTTAAAATCAGAAAAGCCAAGGTTGTATGCGTTTGAATTACATGGAATTGGTCCATAGCGTTAGCTGATTCAACGATGTCGTGTAAGTCTTGCAGAACAAAGACTTTGGCGCATGGTACTTGGAACTCTAGAGGAAAGCACTGATTGGCACATAGACCTTGCGCCATCTGCTAACGTATGTTTGAAACACTTTCAATATGTTTGACACTTGCTACAAGCCTGGCGACGTGCGATAGAGTAGCGAGAACAAAATAGAACTGGGAACGCACTTTGTGAAAATATGGCGCACAAAATGTTTTCTAATTCCATTCTTCATATGGTATCACTTGCACTACTTACAGTGTCATAAACATAATTTGCTGTATTACTCAACGTCCTCCGATAATTCGTCATCGAACTGCCTATGTGCATATGCAGAGTTCCAATGAGATGATTAAAACACAACGGAATCGAACAGCACATCTAGATGTTATGACTACAGCGGCTTTTCGTATTGGGCTATTGCAGTGCAGATACACCGAAACTATGTAGCACGTCTACATGGTGTCCTTTGTCAAGTCAGCATACTGTTCCATTTTGTTTTAATCGTAATGCAAAAGATGTGTGATTTCTTTGTATTGTTAACGTTACAGAAATATTTTTCAAAGAGCCGCTTCATCCGTTCACATTTATCACCATGTTACGGTAGCCGTGCGGTTTTGCACGAAGCACCAGTTTCTGTAAGAAACTACACTCTCAAATGAACATGCGATAACCATCCCCCTTCTGGGAACATTTTTCCACAAAAGCGACATAGCATTTCGTGCCCTCTGTAGGGTTGTGTTTATCTTCATAACGTAGAGTTCTATAAATGGATCTTCTTTGTGTCGACAAATTACATTTTAAAATTCACAGAGTAAGAGGTGTAGGTATCAGACGTTTTGTTTGAATGTGATATTTGTCTTGCAACAAATGGTAGTTTGCAAACAGTCTTACAACAAATCGCAGTTTCCCAATAACATTTTACAATTTAAAATACCGTGTTTTGTGATTAATTGTGCGAAGGACCAACACACACGCCTCCTTTCTCCCTCCCTCACACATAGTTATCGTCTCTTTTTATCTTCGTATGATCTTTAAAAATAAATACAAATATTGTTCTAGCTACTAATTATGTTTCAGGCTGCTTATAAATTTTTCTCTAGGGCGTGTATACTCCACTCAGTTTGGCGATAGAAGTGGCGGTTTCTGTCACTTGATCCTCAGAGCGGCACTGAGGCAAACAGAGTATTATGGAGGAACAAAAATATTTAAATGAAATGTACACACAAGTAATGAGAAACAGAGGATGGAAAATGAGGCGTTGTTACGCGATTGAATCAGTAAGGGCGCCAGTGCTGACAGAAGTATCATCAAAATCGGCTGTCAGTTGTGATGAAATACTTGCTTGAGCACGCGGTCACCAAATATTTTAGTCCTTAAACAAGTACTTTCTTTCTTGTTAAAGTATTTGAAACATTGTGGCACATCTGTCCAAACAAATGTAATTGTTTCTTAAGCAGATAAGTCCTGCTTAAGACTATTCTGTAGCCTCGCGTTCGTGTGTATCTGTTGTGTTATGCTATCGCGGATTGTGCGTTAGAGCTGGGTGGCATGCTGTAACATCCGTGGTTTGTAATCCTAATTAGAGAAAGTAGTGTATCATTCAATAGTTTTGTAAGAGGCGTAGCAAGTGTTAATTCTGTCAGTGAATTAGGGCGGTGAACTCTATGTCTGTTCTACACTTATTTACCTAATATACTATTACCTGCATCACAGTTCTGACATCACTTGCCGATTTCGTATGAGAACCATTCCTTTGAGAAAGAAGAAAATTGTGGTGTGCTTGTTTCAACATTTCTCAAGTGTTTTACTTTTTCGTATGACACTTAAAGGCATAAAACGTATTATGAATCTCGGACATTTGTGGAACATCGTTCTGTAAATGGCTCAAATCTAAAACACAGACATTATCACTGAATAAAAGTCTTTATAATGATTTCAATGTCTGGGAATGAAATAAAGCGGACAGAAATAAGCGGACAGACAAAGTAGACACGGTCCAGAAAAGTTCCATCAAGGCAGAGATACAACTAACTCGAAATACCAAAAATACCAAGTATAAACAAAAGAAGAAGTGAATGACGATCTTATCTAGAAGAGAACTGAAGTAATAAAATGAGGTGTTATATGAAAACGAAAGGGGGCCGGGGTGGGAAGAACGGGTGCGCAGTGGCTATGTTTGGATTGCACATCCGTTCTCATGGCAGCATGTATTCAGATGTAAATCAATATGAACCTGGACAGCTATTACAATACACAAAACTCATATATGGAGTCGCTTTTCCTCCTTCATAATTTGAAAGTTCTTTCAGTTAAGACAGCAGATGTAGCCTACTGGATTCAACCCAAAGTCCGCCTCTTCACGGAAATATATGTTACTCGTGTCAGAAATATTATGGGATACTCATCAGGAATATTATGACACTGCGAATATATCAAATGCAGTTTAATTAAAAACATCGAACTGAATGATGAAACAAACTCCTCTTGGTGCCGTAGCCCTGCTCTACATCAAATTAAACATCTTCAACCGGCCCGAGAATTCGACGATGGACAGTGAAGTCTCAAAAACTCTTAACGACACCTTCAGTCAGTGTCAAAACAGTGTTTTACACAAACATGCATCAATTAGCTTAAGGAGTAAGTAAAACTACTGTTGTAGGCGTGTTTAATCAATCAACAGCGTAATTCGTCTAGCATCAATTTTCTGATAGTAAAATAGACTTTACTGTAGTTAATACATATGGAAATTTTTTCACTGTGAGTTTCCTTCAGCCAGTAAGAGATTATTATATTGTGAGATACGCTGTAAACGAATTTTCAGAACTTGCAGACTTCAATTTTATGAAAGAAATATCTTGCTCTAGCGTCACTAACTCTTAAAGCTCCCACATAGCCAACAACATGTATTGTAGTATAACATAACGTCGTGATTGTTATTTGTATGCTCCGTGGGTAATATTTGTGATAACTGTCTGTGGTGAGATTTCATTCGGTTTCCAACTAAAATCCATGTTTATACTGTTATTACTTGCAACCAGTCATCTTCATTTTCTGCTTCAATGCTGTGTATCTTGTAAAGGCGAATAAATGTTATTTATCTTTCGCAAGAAGCTTTTTGCCACATTTTTTACCTAAATATGATTCACCAAAACGTATTAGACATTTTCAGAGTGTTTTATGTAATTTCTTTGTGAAGGTATGACCATTACTTGAAATTTTTATAATTTGATTCCTACTTTGCTTGTAATCAACACTAAAACTTTACAAATGTAGCCCAACTATAAACAAATATTATTTTCAAAACACCATTTTGAAAACGGAAGCAACTCTGTACTAGCAATGATTTCGGTTTTTTAAAAACTTTTCCAAACTGGCAGTTCCTTTAGTGACAAGGGAGGTGACAAATACGTTTATGGGTGAATACTTCGCTTTTTTGTGTGCAACAATAAATTTCTGTGAGTGCTAGCTCCATCTTAAAACTGTGTTCCGTTCGTCACAACACACGAGAGAAAATGAATTGTCAACCTATTGTCTTAACGCACACTCTTTTAAACGATTCACCAAATGAAATTCGAGGTTGAACACCAGCTATTATCCTTACAGCACGTTGATGTACAATGAATCTTTAGTATCTTTGTGTTGCCATATGCTCCAGGGAATTCCTATGCATATTACTAATGTGTGTATACATTCGAAATAAGCAAACTGCACGTTCTTATGAATAATTGCATACAGAGTGTTGGAGAAGCTCTATAACATTTAATTTTCAGTTCAGTTTTTGATGAATTTTGCACGTTAAAAAATTTTGAGCTTTCAAGTGAACATTATCTCTGATGCATACTTCGCGACCGGATGACTTGTCAGTCGAAGCGGTAATAAATTCTATACACGAACCTTTCTCGTGACTCAGTGAATACCTATCAAAATATCTACAGGATTTCCTGAGATTAACTTGAATATATAGATAGTCACATTAGCGGGAGACTTTGTTTCTTAATACGGAAAGTTTTAGAAGACACACACGAGTCTTCCTCGTGAAGCTGTCTATTAGTAAAAACCGTATGGAACCCTACTGTAGTTCCTGAAATTGCCTCTCACATACAGATAGAAAAACGCATCGAGGGACTTTATGATATGTGTGAAAGAAGAAGTTATGTATAGCTGTATATACGCTGGTAATAATAATTTCACCTGACGCAGTCTTTCAATGGGACGCCAATTCGGTGACTACCATATCGCCAACCTACCCCATTCATCCAACAAGGAAATAGCAACATATCCCATGCCACCCTTTGTTTTCCAATTTCACGCTTAATTTTAGAGAAGTTAACAGAATAACAGCAGGTCATACGAAAATTAATTTAAAGAGACATTTATTATAGTTAATTCCCTCTCCGAGCTGTGATTTTTCAATCACTGACAAGGACATTGTACATATACTGATAGAACGTGATAAATAAAATCATCCAAGAATAACTACACTGTGCGATATCTTAAAAATTGAGGACTACTTTTCTCTTTGAGTAGCTCTTTCTTCCATGCATAGGTCCTTGTCAGATGTATAAGCAATTTCATCTGTCTTTATAGATCTTTAAAATTTGAGGATATTTTCCTTTGTTTTATGTTTCAGTATATGTATATATAATGGTCTATATTTTGAACAAAGTCATACCAATATCGCCGGCCGGGGTGGCCGAGCGGATCTAGGCGCTACAGTCTGGAACCGCGCGACCGCTGAGGTCGCAGGTTCGAATCCTGCGTCGGGCATGGATGTGTGTGATGTCCTTAGGTTAGTTAGGTTTAAGTAGTTCTAAGTTCTAGGGGACTGATGACCTCAGCAATTAAGTCCCATAGTGCTCAGAGCCATTTGAACCATTTGAACCATACCAATGTCTTCTTTGTATCATTATGTACAATAATTGTCTCTCGTGAAATGGGCTCTGCCTCAAACAAAATAAATTACGTATTATCAACGAAAGTGGAGGGGAAGTTTAATGTGGAATCTAAACCACAAGTCATTTTGGGTAACCTCCACATCATTGAGGAGTGAATGCTAGCTTAAAAGGCAGACTGAAAAGTCCGTGGTGCAATCTGCGTTCTATTTTACGACGTTTCAGTTTTCTGACACACTCTTTACAGCTAGCCTGCTAATCCGAACTGGATTGTGGATATGCTTCACTGCTCACTAGAGTTCCGTTGGCTGTTTAGTTTACTGCCTTTACAGCCAGATAGCGTCTCTCCTGTAGTTGACTGGCTCGTAGCTTCTATTATTGCCACGAGATGTCACTCAAAATGTCAGTTACCTATGAAACATTCAGCGGTAATAAGTTATATACAGAAACCTTTCTCGTGGTCTGTTAATGAAAATCCCTGCAGTAATTCCGCATATCAGACTGAACTGAACAGACAGAAACCGCAGGAGAGGACTTCAGTTCATAAAACTGTATATAAAGGTTTTGATATTTCAAGCCGTATACTGAATTTAATGAAGTGTGTAATTCTCTAGGCGATTTACAGAGAATCACTCAATAAATCTAATATTTCAGATATGACTCATAACTGTCTGTGAAATTTTTCTGTATGGTGATCTTTCACGGTTGATTTTGCAATGCCGTATGAGGTTAGAAACTCAAAAGTTAGTGAATTAATGGTGTGGTTGTTTCTAAGCGGTTTTTGTAAAACAGTAGGATTTCATAAACAAGTATGCTTGTGGATATGCCGGCGTTTGCATGTGTGCTACACATACACCAAAAATGGCTGTCGCAACTACAGCTGTGCGAGAAAATTACTGAAGCAGGATAATGACTAACGTAAGATTACATAAAGCAACACTTGCTGCACATTTAATTAATCTAGTTAACTTGCAGGCTTACTGTTGGGTTTGAAAAGAAGTCCGAATATGCTCTAGATAACCATGGCGTATTGAAAAGTAATGCCTCCTATGTATTATGTGATGTATTTGCACCCTTCTGTTGTCAGAGGACCCCGAATTGTAGCATGTATCATCGAGATGTGTGTAAGGTAACTACGGCGGTTCGTGAGAAACAGCGTCCTGTAATCGATTTCGAATTCGAAGAGTTCGTCCACACATGAAGCATCCTCTCTTTCAACATGACATCAGACCACACACGAGCACTGCAATATCTGCTACAATCCGACAGCTTGGGTTCACTGTCTTCGATCACTCTCCATACATTTCCGACTTGGCACTTTCCGCTTTTCATCTGTTTCCAAAACTTAAAAAATACCTTCAAGGACTTACTTTGAGAGTGATGAAGCGGTGCAGGGAGAGGTGACGTCTCTCTGGTGTCAGGAAACTGTCTCTCGCTGGAGTAACTGTATTCATCGCCAGGGTGATTATGTTGAGAACTAAATATGTAGATACAAAGAGTAAATATGAAGAATTTTCATAACGTTTGTTTTATTTGAAACACTGTGCAAGTTTTCACATAAAAATTTGGAGGCGCAACTTTTCATCACGCCCTCATAGTTAAAATGCCCTCTCTTACAGATTGAATGGTCACATGAAACAACTGCACAGTTAGAATATTGCTCGAACAGTCCATCGGGTGTTCTGCTGGTCTATCGGACTAGCTCGCCTTTTGTCGACGGGACATACCACTCTCGGCACCCCGCTGAGTCAGTTATGTTCGGTGCGTGCATCAGCTGTGCTGCCACACAACTCTCTTGTCCCTCACTTAGCAGGCTGGCAGTTCGTTGGCCGCTAGTGGCTGCTGCCAGCACGTGTTGGCGTCCTGCGGTCTGCGCTAGCTTGAGACGTACCGCCCCCAACTGGTAGACGACACGATTGTGGCTGTGGGCGAGGGGGAGGGGGGGAGGGTGTCCCCCACACCTCGCCCACTGCAGCTGTGTCATTAAGGCTGCCCGCTCCGCTTGCTTTTCACTGGCTGGCGTGGGCCGCGGCTTCCAGTCTGCCGTGTGCGTTCCAGAGTATGCACAACCCTCATTTATTTATTTTATTACTAAGGACGCAAATCCAAAAATTAATTTAATGAATGCAGGGCCCTGTTAAAGTTGCATGGACGTAAATTATGTTGTGTGAGGTATCTTCGTTTGTGTGTCCACGTGTTATTGTTAGTTTTTGGTTAGTTCTACCAAAACCGACTCAAAGGAAGACCTCGGCGCTTGTTGGTGACGTCACGTCAGCTAGGCACGGCGAACGCCCGGTCTGTTGCTGGCAGAAACGCCTGGCCGTGCTTATCACCATAAATCTCTTATGTTTGCTATTGTTTTGGATTCTGCAGTTTTATTTAGATGAAAGATTTTCTTACTATCGTAAAGCTACAAATGAAGATCATAGTTATGTATTACTGAATCCTGTCGAAACAAACGTAGATCAATATGAGAAGTTGCTTTGCCCCATTGCAAGCTTCGGAAACTTTACATTCAACTAACTATATTTACTTGATCTATTTTGTTATCGAAACTTACCCCAACCCCCTTACAATTAACTCGTTTCTTTTACTTATTTATATAGTTTCGTTTGACATCATCACTGGAAATGTGAACTAATTTACATGCGTAAATGTCCAACTGTTGCCAGTCATTAGATTACAGTCGTTTTCAACGAAAGGAATTGTAAACAGGAAACAAAATAGCTTCGTACATCGAAAATACTGCTGAGCTTAAACTTTTTTAAACATGCACATTACAAAAGATAAATATTCCCCTCTTGCAACTGAAAGGACAAACTTTATAAAATAAAAAAATTTTATTTGATAAAACAAGTCTCTCTCTTTTGTCTCTTCTTCTGTCCCTCACCTCCTCACCCCAACGTGTACAATCGCAAGATATTTCATTAACATTCAGTGCTCCTCACCCCATAGCCAACAAAGATACCTAAAGGAGAGCACGAATATGTTCACAGTTTCTTGTAAAAGCAACCCAGTAAAAACGTAACTTCCTCAGATTTACAAATAAGGCAAAGAAGCACGAATTCTGTTGCTGCTGGACCATGAAGTTGTTTTTGTATGTCAATCCTTAAAACAGGTGGAGATTTAAGTTCAGGAGTACACTATTTCTTAAGAAGTGTAATGAATTGCACAATTAATTGATTGCAGAAATCTCTCACAAGGGAACCTCCCCATCGTACCCCCCTCAGATTTAGTTATAAGTTGGCACAATGGATAGGCTTTGAAAAACTGAAAACGGATCAATCGAGAAAACAGGAAGGAGTTGTGTGGAACTATGAAAAAAAATAAGCAATATGTACAAACTGAGTATTCCATGTGCAAGATCGGCAATATCAAGGAGAGTGTGAGCTGAAGAGCGCCGTGGTCCTTTTGTTAGCGTGAGCAGCTGCGGAACGAGAGGCCCGTGGTGCAAGTCTTTCCTCGAATGAAAAGTTAGATTTTTTTATTTTCAGACAATTATCAAAGTTCAGGCACTCACACGTAATCAACTTCGCTCTCCAAAATTCCAGGACATGTTCAGATTTGCTTGGACATATGCAGTATTTGACGGTCTACACACGGAAAAATTTGAAAACGTTAATCGGTTGACCTATGACCTTGCGATCAAATGTTTTCGGTTCCCATTGGAGAGGCACGTCCTTTCGTCTACTAATCGCACGGTTTTGCGGTGCGGTCGCAAAACACAGACACTAAACTTATCATAGTGAACAGAGACGTTAATGAACGAACGAACAGATAATAACTTTGCGAAAATCAAGAAAGTAAACTTTTCACTCGAGGGAAGACTTGAACAAAGGACCTCTCGTTCCGCAGCTGCTCACGCTAACCACGGGACCACGGCGCTCCTCAGCTCGCACTCTCCTTGATATTGCCTATCTTGCACATGGAATACTCAGTTTGTACATATTGCTTTTTTTTCATAGTTCCACACAACTTCTTCCTGTTTTCTCGATTGATCTGTGTTCAGTTTTTCAAGGCCTATCCACTGTGCCAACTTATAACTAAATCTGAGGGGGGTGCGATGGGGAGGTTCCCTTGTCAGAACAACGTGTGTCGGTCAACTACCGCCAATAGTTTCACATTTTCCTGTGTCACAGAGGGAGACACCACCATTCTGAGTATGCCTGCAACAGACCTGGCGTTCGCCGTGCCTAGCTGACGTGACGTCACGAACAAGCGCCGAGGCCTTTCTTTGAGTCGGTGTTGGTTCTACTCCTGTCATGCACACTAATTTTTTACACTGGCGCAACCTCTATACCTCCACCAAAGGTGCATACTTCTTCCATTACTAAATACTAACTTATTGTACTATCTTATACCTTTGCTAATACTACCGAAGTGAATTTTCATGCATTTTATTCCTTGTATACTCCTCTTTTATTTTTCGATGTCTGTCGGTGTTGTCTGCTGACACTGAAGTGGCCAGGAAGTGCGTCTACTCACTCAGGTGCTGGTCGTTTGCCTGAAATCTTTGAAGTGGCACTTTATGATTGTGTACCCGAAATTGTACATATTACAATGATGCCTTCTGTCACCTCTGTCAGGATCGCTGCTAGTGAAATGAAACAAAACCATACGGAATTACATATATATATATATATATATATATATATATATATATATATATATATATATATATATTTTGCTAATTTAAATCTCATCTATGGCCCATCATTTCGTTTCTGCTTCGTATTTCCGGGTCTAGGGTTCGGCACTCTACCATGACTTGCTCTTGTCCGTGCTAATTCGCTATTCACAATATTTCCCCGACTGCGCTCACATGGCGCTGGGAAAATTCCACTCTGAGACAGGCTACATCGCATGACAGGCGATGGCTCATATTACACTGAGTCTTATCGTTGACACGCGCACAAGGCGTGCACTGCTAACACCGTACGAAACACATCCGAAAATCGAGATGCACATGCTCCATGGCACGATTTACCGTCTGGACACCACGAAAAACATAAAGTGGCGGACATCCATCCCTAGAACAGTGTATGAGAAACCACGGAAAGTAAACAGAAACAATTTCATCGACCATGGTGATAATTGTGAAGACTGTTCTACGACAATGTATGACAGAGCACGGCGCTGAATTGCGGAAATTGGACAACAACTGTGAAGTCCAAAGAAATAAAAGCAGTACTCAGTTGTTTGGAGTACTCTGTATTGCAACGTGCCTAGTTTGGTATGCCACAAAAAGTGCCAACTGGTAAGGACACTTAATTTTCATTGCAATTTCAGTTCAATCTCACTCCTGCCAGTGATAGTTGGTGTGAAGATGTAACAAATACGCAACTCATTTGACCTCGTTCAACAAGGATTCCGCCGGAAACTCATGGAAATGACAAACAAACAAAATAACACCGAAATAGAACAAATGAAATATTACGGTAAGCAAAACAATATCAACATTAAATTAGTTAAACAGTTCATCCACGCAGACTCTTTACATACTGCACCCTCCTGTATCTTAGCACTCTAACAGGTTAACATCGCTCGTTCCGATTGTTTCTGCAGCATTGTTTTGAGCTGAATCCGCAGTGGCTGTGTATCAATTCCTGGTTGAATTTTCTCTGTGTGACCCCTGCGATGGGTTAGGTGTCCTCAGTTCCACATATTAGCTAAGTTGGTCATTCCATTGTCCTTGAACGTTGTATGTAGTGCTATTGCTTTGCTGTTGGTCCCTAGAATCCTTTTCATCGTGGTTCGAGTTCTGTTGCTCTCTCCAGTTTCTCTTTCGTCGGTAGATGTTGTTATGATTATAATTTCGTCGTCTTCTTGTATTTTCCCATGACGGCTGGTTATTCCCATTGAAGTTTAAATTTTGGTTTCGATTCGATCGATGTTTACCCCCATTTCGTGCATCGTCATTCCTCTCTGGCAAATCTCGCCGTTTAGGTCATTATTTCTACTTCTTTCCCGCGAGGAGTGAATTACATTCACGTGCTCGAGTTTGCAAAGGGCACTCTCGAAAGCATCGACTGAAACGCTGCATCCACCGATGAGCAGTTTCTCGTAACGTAGAGGTAATTTAATGTATCAGTGCCTTATAAATTCCTTGGGAGTGTACAGTTGACCCAAGATTCGGACCTTCTTGACCAGGAATTCGAAAAATTTCACAGGACTGCGGAATCCTGACGCTTCTAGGTCCTTTCCTAACATGATGTCCTGTTTTATCCTCTCCCTTGTGTTCAAATGGTTCTTAGCACTATGGGACATAACTGCTGAGGTCATCAGTCCCCTAGAACTTAGAACTACTTAAACCTAACTAACCTAAGGACATCACACGCATCCATGCCCGAGGGAGGATTCGAACCTGCGACCGTAGCGGTCGCGCGGTTCCAGACTGTAGCGCCTAGAACCGCTCGGCCACTGCGGCCGACACTCCCTTGTGTCTTGCGACTAGTATTTACTACGGAATGCGTCCTTAATTTCTTGGTAGGAGCGACGACACTCCGCAACTCCGCCCGTATGTTCTGCTTTCGACCCTTCTAAGAAGCCACAGATAAACTGGAGCTTGTACTTCAGTGGCCAAGATTCTGGTAGCACGTGATCTTACTGTGCCATCCAGGTCTTTGGATGTAATGCGTTGTAGACTTTAGAATTCCGGATGGTCAAGAAAAGTTTGTGGTCGAAGGGTTCGACGTACCCGCCTTACGAGTTCTCCCTCTCGTCTGCAGCGCTTGATTCCATGTATCCATGCCCCCAACGATCCTCGTGCACTCTGAGGGTGTCTCCTCGTGTTGTCAGATTCACGTAATAATATTTATGACCTCCACAGACTTGTACAATTGTTTTCCGGCTCGGTCTCCGACATGCTGCGTGATACCGACGGAGGGTATTCTATTACTCGTTTCGGCGCTGCAGAAGCATATTCCTGGTGCATTCACACGTGTGCAGGAGGTGTGTCCTCATCTAGCAGTTCGGAGAGTCGCAAAACATTTTCTTTACTTCTGTGATGCTCTCGATGGCGCCCTGCCGGACGAGTTTGTGTCTGCAATTGCGCGACCTGCTCATGTGCCTGCCGAACGTCCTTAGCCAACCAACTCGTTTTGTTGCATGGCGACTCCGGCCTGCTGATCTTTAACTTCAGAAATTTCGGCCTGCTTAATTACTATATGTTCAATTCGCTTCATAGCCTCACTCATTTTTTGTAGCATTTCTTGAACTACTTTTTTGCCTTGGTTTTGGAGAGTTGCAAGTGCATTTTTTGTCTTACCCACCTCAGTTCTTGCCAGTTTAACATGATCTCTGTCCACTGATGCGTCCTTTCGTGCGACATGCGCTACCAATCGCGCTGTTTTGGTATCGCGCTTCGTCTGGTCGGCGACCTCACGCGTTTCTGCTGTCGTTTTCTTAACATTCTTTAGCTCTTTTGGGATTCCTACAATCTCTTTCTTGACTCCATCAGTACCGTCTGTGACCGTTCTTATGACTAACTTGTGTCTTTCCTCCTCTTGCTCCCCTCTATTTTGCTCTGCCTCTTGCATGAATTGCATGACATCCTCAAACTGAGATCCACCGTTAAAACGTCCAGGACTAAATCATTCTGTGACGTTTCGTTCGTGATTCTGGTCTGCCAGTCTCACTAAAGGTGAGTCTCGTACCAGCAGCGCCTACATTACGTTCTGCTGCGGTCTCCCATTCACTTTCGTCACCTGACTGATACATGTCGTCGTACTCTGCAGGTTCTATGTTCAACATTTATACTCGCTCTGCAATTGCATTTACCTGAGAATCCCGTGTAATATCTGCCTGTGTCACCGCTAATAATCTGACGTGGGTCCCTGCTTAACAAAACACAATTACTTCCTCTACTCTGTAGCAAACGTGCCTTGCTTCTTGTAAGCATGCACTCTAATTCTGACCCAAACGAATTTAAAAATACACATTTCTGTGCCACACAGATTCTACTCTAAATTACGCTCTCGTGAGCTACTGATTCCTAGTTCCTGACAACGAATTCCAATAACAGAACGCTTATCAGTGTTAAAATGAAAATCGGAATCTACCAACAAATCAGCACAACGGCGATCGCCCTCAGAAACAGACAATCAAGTGACACAGAAGTCCCAATCAAAACATGAAAATACACACATATCATAATGTAATATTAGTACTCTGTCTAGGCGCCAGCAACGCGAATCAACTCTACTCAGTGCACCACATCGCACATATGGAACAGGAACTTCGCTGGACACCACTATTTACGATCTCACGGTCACAGAAGGTGCCATCAATCCGAGAACCTGGCATGGGACGCCACAGTGAAAGTAAACCCGTTGTGCAGACTAAATAAAATGATTGAGGATGTAGAAAAATTTACTAACAACAATTATTTCTCAAAAAATAAATTGTAGTTATTGATTGAATACTGTAAACAACTAACAGTTGGGTTAAGAGAACAATGGACAAGGATCCTGGGTGGCAGAAGTGAATCAATTACTCTGGCCCTAAAAGTGTGAAAAACGCAGTCTGAATTTATCTGACGGTGAGCAGACTTTGATTTATAATCTACAAGAGTTTCTCAATAGAGGTGCAGCTGAGAGCAAGTGGCGATTGAGATCTGTACTCTCTGACAGGGCCGGAGCAGCAGTACATTACCCCGTATGCTTCATTCAGCGATGTAAATTGGAGCTGGCGAGAAGTGCGCGGCGGTGGCAAGACATGGGGGCGGCATCTGTGAATCGACCGCGGCCATGAAAGAAATGCAAAAATCTTATGGTCTAGCTATCAGGCAGACGGATCGCAATTAACTTCCTACCAGAGTCCTGAAATCATGGTAGATTTCTGTGTGACACACCCGTTCCCTGGTCGTACCAGGGAGCAGTTTGGCTCACTTATACGACAGAGGGCACAAGGATACCAAACGTCGAGACTGATATACCAAAAATGAATAAGTGTGCCCTCAGCAAACGACTACTCTGAGACTTTGTCACACTGTCGACACAGTAAGAACTTCACCACATTCTTTCCAGTCTAACTACTTGCAAGTGAAGTCTCAGGACAGATCCCAAGGACCAACCACAAACGCCAGAGCTTCAACAAGCAGGTGCTTTCAGACCGAAGTCCAGAAACTGAGTGCTTCACACCTCTCCAGATAAAAAAATTCCGTTTTTCCACAAAGTGCACGAACGACACTGCCTTTACGCCGTCTTGAGCCAATCACAGGGCTTTAAAGGCGCTAAATCTCCCCTCCCACACGACAGCATAAACTCCTGTCGAACCAGCGCAAGAGTTAAAACGTGTGTCTCTGGATAAAAAAAGAAACCTCCAATTACTGGCTTTTTTTAAGTTTTCGTGGAGGGGGAAGATGGTTTTCTCTGAAGTCATGTCACTTCTCGTGGCAACAAGCAAACAGGTACAATCTTAATGATCTTTACTTACATCGCCTGTGGCTTGAAGCATTTTCGCCCTAGCTATGAGGTGTAATAGAGATTCTATCTCTAAACGTTCCTCAGATGCCAGAGTTTCTTATACAACCGAGGGGGCTGATGGAAGTGGATCATAAGCCTATTTGTAGTATTGGCAAACACAAAAACTTGTGAATTTTATTACACATAGCTCTGCACACAATGCACAGTTTACGACTCCACTGTGTAGACAAGTGACTTTAGTCTGTCGCCCCCAGCCTTCCACTGGAGCCGTGGCAGGTAGCATGGCATTGTTCTCCTGGAGACCTGTCTCATTGAAGGGCCGCTCTGTCTGCCCTGTATGGCTGTGAGCCTGTCTGGCAAGATTTACTGAGGGATGGGCTCGCTGCCAATTACTCTCAACTTCCAACATGCCGTTTCTGAGAGCTAAGAACCATAAAAATACCTCATGCTTTTGGCGCCCTACCAGGCTGTTAACTTACTAGATTCTCGCAGAAGGTGCAGTAAGGTTGTAACAAAATCTTTAATAATTTTCCATATACGAAAAACTAGTGAGAGAGTATCTTGTCCTCTCTCAGTATTATTCTTGAATTTTATTATTTGTCACATTTTTCAATAGCACACTGTCTCAACAATTTCCACTTCTTTTTTTCTTTTTTTTGGTCACCAGTCTACTGACTGGTTTGATGTGGCCCACCACAAATTCCTTTCCTGTGCTAACCTCTTCATCTCAGAGTAGCACTTGCAACCTACGTCTTCAATTATTTGCTTGACGTATTCCAATCTCTGTCTTCCTCTACAGTTGTTGCCCTCTACAGCTCCCTCTAGTACCATGGAAGTCATTCCCTCATGTCTTAGCAGATGTCCTATCATCCTGTCCCTTCTCCTTATCAGTGTTTTGCACATATTCTTTCCTCTCCGATTCTGCGTAGAACCTCTTCATTCCTTACCTTATCAGTCCACCTAATTTTCAACATTCATCTGTAGCACCACATCTCAAATGCTTCGATTCGCTTCTGTTCCGGTTTTCCCACAATCCATGTTTCACTACCATACAATGCTGTACTCCAGATGTACATCCTCAGAAATTTCTTCCTCAAATTAAGGCCGGTATTTGATATTAGTAGACTTCTCTTGGCCATAAATGCCTTTTTTGCCATAGCGAGTCAGCTTTCGATGTCCTCCTTGCTCCGTCCGCCATTGGTTATTGTACTGCCTAGGTAGCAGAATTCTTTAACTTCATTGACTTCGAGACCATCAATCCTGATGTTAAGTTTCTCGCTGTTCTCATTTCTACTACTTCTCATTACCTTCGTCTTTCTCCGATTTACTCTCAAACCATACTGTGTACTCATTAGACTGTTCATTCCGTTCAGCAGATCATTTAATTCTTCTTCACTTCCACTCAGGATAGCAATGTCATCAGCGAATCGTATCATTGATATCCTTTCACCTTGCATTTTAATTCCACTCCTGAACCTTTCTTTTATTTCCATCATTGCTTCCTCGATGTACAGATTGAAGAGTAGGGGCGAAAGGCTACAGCCTTGTCTTACACCCTTCTTAATACGAGCACTTCGTTCTTGATCGTCCACTATTATTATTCCCTCTTGGTCGTGGTACATATTGTATATGACCCGTCTCTCCCTATAGCTTACCCCTACTTTTTTCAGAATCTCGAACAGCTTGCACCATTTTATATTGTCGAACGCTTTTTCCAGGTCGACAAATCCTATGAAAGTGTCTTGATTTTTCTTTAGCCTTGCTTATATTATTAGCTGTAACGTCAGAATTGCCTCTCTCGTCCCTTTTCTTTTCCTAGAGCCAAACCGATCGTCACCTAGCGCATTCTCAATTTTCTTTTCCATTCTTCTGCATATTATTCTTGTAAGTAGCTTCGATGCATGAGCTGTTAAGCTGATTGTGCGATAATTCTCGCACTTGTCAGCTCTTGCCGTCTTCGGAATTGTGTGGATGATGCTTTTCCGAAAGTCAGATGGTATATCGCCAGACTCATATATTCTACACACCAACGTGAATAGTCGTTTTGTTGCCACTTCCCCCAATGATTTTAGAAATTCTGATGGAATGTTATCTATCCCTTCTGCCTTATTTGACCGTAAGTCCTCCAAAGATCTTTTAAACTCCGATTCTAATACTCGATCCCCTATCTCTTCTAAATCGACCCCTGTTTCTTCTTCTATCACATCAGAAAAATCTTCACCCTCATAGAGGCTTTCAATGTATTCTTACCACCTATCTGCTCTCTCCTCTGCATTTAACAGTGGAATTCTCGTTGGACTCTTAATGTTACCACCGTTGCTTTTAATATCACCACAGGTTGTTTTGACTTTCCTGTATGCTGAGTCTGTCCTTCCGACAATCATATCTTTTTCGATGTCTTCACATTTTTCCTGCAGCCATTTCGTCTTAGCTTCCCTGCACTTCCTATTTATTTCATTCCTCAGCGACTTGTATTTCTGTATTCCTGATTTTCCCGGAACATGTTTGTACTTCCTCCTTCCATCAATCAACTGAAGTATTTCTTCTGTTACCCATGCTTTCTTCGCAGCTACCTTCTTTGCACCTATGTTTTCCTTCCCAAGTTCTGTGATGGCCCTTTTTAGAGATGTCCATTCCTCTTCCACTGTACTGCCTACTGCGCTATTCCTTATTGCTGTATCTATAGCGTTAGAGAACTTCAAACGTATCTCGTCATTCTTTAGTACTTCCGTATCCCACTTCTTTGCGTATTAATTCATCCTGACTAATGTCTTGAAGTTCAGCCTACTCTTCATCACTACTACATTGTGATCTGAGTCTATATCTGCTCCTGGGTACGCCTTACAATCCAGTATCTGATTTCGGAATCTCTGCCTGACCATGATGTAATCTAATTGAAATCTTCCCGTATCTCCCGGCCTCTTCCAAGTATACCTCCTCTTCTTGTGATTCTGGAACAAGGTATTCGCTATTACTAGCTGAAACTTGTTACAGAACTCAATTAGTCTTTCTCCTCTTTCATTCCTTGTCCCAAGCCCATATTCTCCTGTAACCTTTTCTTCTACTCCTTCCCCTACAACTGCATTCCAGTCGCCCATGACTATTAGATTTTCGTCTCCCTTTACATACTGCATTACCCTTTCAATATCCTCATACACTTTCTCTATCTGTTCATCTTCAGCTTGCGACGTCGGCATGTATACCTGAACTATCGTTGTCGGTGTTGGTCTGCTGTCGATTCTGTCACACCATAAATTACATTATTAGTGATACAATCCAAAACACATCTGATTTCATCAGAGGCATTCCCACTACTACTACATTCTGTGATACAATATTCCAAAGAGTTTACAAAGCAACAGAGTGTATATACTTTCTTAACAAAAGAAGAAGCTTTACCAAGCAACATAATTATTTTATAAATGAGTTCAGAAATGAATTTAATAATTAGTTTTAGATTGTTCATTTAATTATATGAATTTTAAGTATGCCTGAACTTCTAATTTCAAGTATTTCTAAAACAAGAACAATTTTAACCGTTGGTACATATCGATTGAGACAAATTGATTTCTTTTTGTACATGTTAGCCTGAAGTATAATACATCGTATACAAAATCATATGAAATTCTTTCAGTGAAACAGCCGAGAATGTCCACCTATACAAGAATTGACAGATAGATGGTAACGGTTATTTCTATTAAAAAGGTAATGTTAGAGGAGGGTGTCCCATTACACTATGGAACCGTGACTGTGCCCAGGCGTGCGTCTCTTCATCCGACAAAAATCGACGGCCCCCAGTGGCGTCTTTCAGAGCTGGAAAGATATGAAAATCGTATGGGGAGGGATCGAGAGTGATGGAGGACGTGCAGAAATCGGCAGCTTAGTCAAAACAACCTTAGCAACATGTGGGCGGGCATTATCCAGCAACAGAATGTTGCCCTCCATCAACATCCTTGGGTGTCTGCAAAGTGTCCACGTTGTGACATCGTGTTCCAGGCAGTCCATGAGGAGTAAGCCCTTGCAGTCAAGGAAAAATGATGTCGTAACCTTTCCAGAAAAGAGCTCCTGTTCCCAGAATGAGATTTTCTCTCTGCAGCGGAGTGTGCGCTGATATGAAACTTCCTGGCAGATTAAAACTGTGTGCCGGACCGAGACTCGAACTCGGGACCTTTGCCTTTCGCGGGCAAGTGCTCTACCAACTGAACTACCCAAGCACGACTGACGCCCCGTCCTCACAGCTTTACTTCTGCCAGAACTTTGGAGACGAGGTACTAGCAGAAGTAAAGCTGTGAGGACGGGGCGTGAGTCGTGATTGGATAGCTCAGTTGGTAGAGCACATGGACGCGAAAGGCAAAGGTTCCGAGTTCGAGTGTCCGTCCGGTACACAGTTTTAATCAGCCAGGAAGTTTGAAGAGCTCCCGTTGTTTCCACTACGCTGTACGAGTTTTGCTAGGTGTCCTTACTCTCCTCCATACAGCTGCGAACTCCCCAGCCGATTTACATATTTTTGGAGCTCTGAACAAAGACATTCTTGGCCGTCGGTTCACTTCGCACGCCTGGATACAATTATGGTTCCGTAGGCAACCACAAAAATTTCCCTATGGAGGCAATGAGAAACATTTTACACACTGTGATAAACTTATTAACAGTTGGTGATTACGTTTGAAATAATACACAGTTTATTTCCCAGTCTGTCTCGTTTTTATTTAACTGCTCCTGGAACAGAGCGATAGAAAAGTAACTGTACAAATTTCATGAGTGTAACGTATCATCAAAACTGATATGGAAGGACAGCAGGACACGGATCGCTGGAGTAGAAGGACTAAGGCGAAGTCGAGGATACACCAGAAATATTTTTTTTTCTTTATTTACTGAGACACTAGGGAGGATTTACACTGACAGCACGCGCAGAACAAACAGCTTGTTTTAGAGACAAGCTAAGTAATCTGAATAATGCAGAACAAATATTTAGATAGACATTAATTGAAGCAAGATTCGCACGAAACAATGAAGCAAAATTTGATTTTTCAGGGATGCTGAACAATCTAAACAGTAAACAGGTTCAAGTCCAATGTTTAAACAGAGGCTTAATTGAAGCAGAATTTAACTTGTAACAGTTACTCAGAATATGATTTTACAGGCATTCTCAGCAAAACCGACTCAAGTCCAGGGTTCAGACGCAGGTTCAGTTAAAGCAAAACTTAACATCAAACAACTACGTAGACATTATCTTAAGGCAGGTTCAACAAACACAATAGCAAAACCGACACCAGTCCAGTTTTTAAAAAGAGCTTAATTAAAATAGAATTTAACTAAAAATTTCGAATGCAATAAAGCTAGAAAAAGTTCAGACACTTACATGCACATAAATCCATAACTTTACTCAAACTTTAGATGGAAGGCATCTACCGCTCCGTATTAAGCACGCTATGTGACATGCCGATAATGTACCAGTCCCCTGTATTGACTTAGGTGCTTGGCTTCAAGTGGAGTAACTTCATCAGTGTGGCACAAATAGGTCGAAACAGACTAGACATGATTTTATGCAGACTAGTCAACTAACCAACAAGCCGGTTGGTAGCAGTTGGTCGAGACTTACACTTGACCTTAACAAAATCAATGACATGAGCACAAGAGTAATATTAAGTTTCGATTTAAACTAATTATTTCAAAGGGCGCAATTCAGATCATGTTTTAGTAGGAGTATAAAAATCCCTTCCAAACTTAGGGGAAATTACTCCAGACCCTCTTTGAAGACTGGATTAAAACAAAAAAATGTTACCTCGACGCCCCTCTAAATGTGAATTTAAAACAACTTGTCAGGCTTAAGCAACTTTCAAGGAAGACTTGCACCTTTAAATGAATGTGCACAATTTAAAATCGTGCGGTTACACCATGCAATCTTTAAAAGGAGGTAACAATTTTTCTGACTTTTTAAAAAAAAATAGTAAGATTGCACTGACCTACTCTGAAACGGCGAGCGCTTTACCTTGTGGATCCACCCTCAAGTCGGAAGCAGAAGTTCCAGAATTACAGTACCAACATCCAATTAACTAGCTGGAAGTTCCATAGAACATGAAATACTGGAGGGGATGGAGGGGATGGAGGGGACTAAGAAGGCAAGCGCCAACGAGCCTAATCAATTAACTACGCCGACGTGATCTAGGAACATATTACACTGCGTGTAACGGATGTTTAACAGTAACTGCTAATGGTGTGGACCGAGAACAACTTCCAAACACTAACTTTCAAGTAAAGTGGCTCACCAAGAAGGGCAGTGGTCGGCAGAGCAGCTCCCGCGGACTCAGTGCTGCAAGCAATTCCGTGAGACGACACAACACAGCCCACATCGAACCAAGTTCTGCTGTACAACGCGCAGTTCCTGTGGAACTTTGCAACAGCCGCTAGCCGCTCCAGAAACACCCCTCCCTACTGGGGGCTCACTTGGACACGACGCTCCGCCTAGGTCTTCTGCTCTTTGACACACGCGGCCATTCCACCGGCAGCCAGTGCTGCCCTGTCTGTGTCGCTCCCGATTACCACCTGTCCACCTCCTCCCTCTGCAACCCTCTCCCCCATATTCAACCCCCCGATGGCTCCGGCTTGAGACACTGCTCAAACCAAAGAGGTTACTGCCAGTGAAACAGGCAGATTGGAGATGGCCTTGACAGCTGGAATGTGAGTGGTAGGGGTAATGGTGGCCGGCTTTGTTCTACCTGCATGTCCCGCCATTTAGTTGCGATGGATCGTTGGACGGGTGAACATCGCAGCTACGCGGTTAAATCTTATTATACGAATGGTGAGAGTTTGGTGAAAACGCGACGTGCTATTCGACGCCAACATACTTTGCAACAGGCCTGTTCCCTCGGATAGCACAATTCGTTCGTGGAAAAACAACCTTGAATAAACTGGATCAACGTCTAAAAATCGAGTTGGGAGTGCAACAACCGTTCGAACCCCTCAAAACATCGCTGCTGTTCAGCAGGCAATGCTCAGAAGTCCTCCCCGATCTGCCAAACAACATGCTCTACGTCTTGGAATAACTAACACTTCGGTGAGAACGATTCTTCGTCAAGATTTACATTTTCACCCATACAAAATACAGACTGTGCAATTTCTCAAACCAGGTGACTATCAGAAACGATTGCAATTTTGTGAGGAAATGGCCAGAAGACTTGAAGGAAATGACGACCAAGTAAACCACTTGCGGATGAGTGATGAGGCGCATTTCCACCTCTCTGGTGTTGTTAATAAACAAAACTTCAGATACTGGTCGGAGGAAAACCCTGGCGCACTTACTGAAACGCCTCTTCACGCTCAAACAGTGACGGTTTTGTGCGCAATGTGTTCTTCGAGAATATCAATGGAAGTGCTGTGACTGTTCACTCTGTGCATTACGTTGCAATGATCCAGAATTTTCGTACGCCAGAACGCGCCCATTTTCCAGTGAATGAACACACAATGTTCCAACAAGATGGGGCAACGAGCCACACTGCAAGAGTTGCCACGAATGCTGTGAATGCTTTGTTTCCACACGGCGTCATTTCCCGAAACGGGGATATGCCTTGGCCCCCTCGCTCTCCAGACTTGACAACTTGCGAATTTTTTCCATGGGGTTACTTAAAACCAAGAGTTTTTCAGAACGATCCACCCAGAACTACCCCAGCCCTAAAACAACGAATTCGGGACGAAATTGAAGGAATACCAGTCAATATGCTGCAAAATGTCATGGGAAACTTCCAGCAGAAGTGCATAGATTCCAAATGAGGACATTTGGCAGATGTTATATTCAAAAAATTATTTTTTCACTTATTGTACAGTAAATGGCTGCCTTTGTACTTTATATTTATAGCCATTACACTAAAAAAAATCCTTAAGGAATTAGTTACTTATTTAAATCATCTCGTTTCACTGGCTAAACCTGTACCTGCGAGGTAAACCCTCTTGCCATTGATATGGACACTACGTACTCGGAACGCACACATAAAGATAACAGTAAAATGTTCAATAAAGTTTTGTCTGGAACAGATTTTGTTCCGAGTTAAGATGTACATTGTCACTTGCTGTGGTCGTTACATCATGGGCCAGTGTAGGGTTTTCGCGTGTCGTGTTCGCCTACATATCGACAGATGTTGCTTTGTACATACCTCTACCCAGCTCGTTTGATTCTGGCACAAAATGCCCTGTTCTGTGTTCTGTTGTACTCTATGACGCTATTTTAGTGTAGCGGCACCACATGTACTACATTTATTCATTCCATCGGTAGTTCATAGACTGCAATTGTTTTGTATGGTATGATGGCGTACTCACGTTACTTAACATTTTCTAAAAGTATTGCAGTTTTCAAGCAACATTACAGACTTTTTTTTTTAAAGAAGAGAACAAGTAATCAAGGTACGAGTATACCAGAACATTTTAGCATCTAATTGATTCAACTAAGTGCCTGTAGAATAGAGTGAGATAAAGGAGGGCGAAAAAGGCGAGGAGGTAACAAGCAAGCGCTATGCTCCGCCAGTGGATCGGAGATTACATTGTGAGACGATGTCGGCTGTCGATCCATACGGTATAAGCTGACGACAGCGACATGCCTATGATTTTTTTTTTCCATTTAGAAACTGGTCATTTCCATCCGACACGAAGCGTATCCTAAATAACTCTTGATGCCCTCTTGACATTTCAATTATATTGTAATTTCATAAAGACAGAGCGCTCTAAGCCGACTTAAATATGTTTTTTTTTTAATTAAACTGGAGGTCTTCCACCTGTCTCGTCGCAACAATGACGTCCTGGTGACACGGGCCTCATTAAAATGCCTTAATCCATTGGCTGCTGCAGATCCCCAACAAGACACTATCATTAGAGGGATAAACGGCCCCTACTAGCTATAGAACCAAGTTTTACGAAATATGCAGGTAATACAACTGTCCTACAAATTGCAAAAGTACATCCAAAATAAAAACTGCATTTGTCACAGTTGTTTAATAACTTTTTTAGTAATGATCACTATCGAGACACTAGACAACGTACATGGACGCAATGTTCATTTCACTAGCCTTTGTGTCTACATGGTTAATTCCATTTAGCTAAAGTCGAGACCGTCAGCTGGGACTCGTCGATGTGTGGATGTCAGTGGTCGCCTTCTGCTAGACTGGACTGTAAAAGCAGATAAACGCTACATTTGCATCACATAATTCGCCAATAAAGCACTAAAAAGCTTGTGAACAGGCATTTCATCTAGGACCATTACATGTGGTATAGCAGTGCCATTAGAAAACAAGTAAACGTCTGCTGACTATATGTCACTCACCAAGTTTAGTGACTAATTGCTGGTATTCCGGGTAACTCCTCGACCACACGCAGAATCCACTTGCCACAAAGGAGATTCTATCTTGACGGATTAGAGTCCACAGACCTGGTAGTCATATTTCTCTACCGAAACGATTACGTGCTTTCCACAGGCATTAATGTATTATGGCAAATATTTTCACGAATATAGAATCCAAAGGTCAAACAACTGAACAATTATATGACTATTGTTGTTGTTGTTGTTGTTGTGGTCTTCAGTCCAGAGACGGTTTGATCCCGCTCTCCGTGCTACTCTGTCCTGTGCAAGCCTCTTCATCTCGGAATAACTACTGCAGAATGCATCCTTCTGAACCTGCTTAGTGTATTCATTTCTTGTTCTCCCTCTACGATTTTTACCCTCCACGCTTCCCTCCAGTACTAAATTCGTGATCCCTTAATGACTCAGAAAGTGTCCTACCAACCGATTCCTTTTTCTAGTCAAGTTGTGGAACAAATTCCTCTCCTCCCCAGTTCTATTCAGTACCTTCTCATTAGTTACGTGATCTACCGATCTAATCTTCAGTATTCTTTTGTAGCACGACATTTCAAAAGCTTCTATTCTCTTCTTGTCTAAACTGTTTATCGTCCATGTTTCACATTCATACATGGCTACATTCCATACAAATACTTTCAGAAAAGACTTCCTGAGACTTAAATCTATACTCGATGTTAACAAATTTCTCCTCTTCAGTAGCGCTCTTATATCCTCTTTACACCGACCATCATCAGTTTTCTTGCTCCCCAAATAGCAAAACTTATTTACTACTGTAAGTGTCTCATGTCCTAATCTAATACTCAGCATCCCCTGATTTAATTCGACTACAATTCATTAACCTTGTTTTGCTTTTGTTGAAGTTTATCTTATATTCTCCTTCCAAGCCACTATCCATTCCGTTCAGCTGCACCCACAAGGCCTTTTCTGTCTCTAATAGAATTAGAATGTCGTCGGCAAACCTCAGAGTTTTTATTTCTTATCCAATGATTTTAATTCCTACTCCAAATCTGAATTTTGTTTCCTCTACTGCTTGCTCAATATACAGATTGAATAACATCGGGGATAGGCTACATCCCTGTCTCACTCCCTTCCCAACCACTGCTTCCCTTTCATGCTACTCGACTCTTACGACTGGCATCTGGTCTCTGTACAAATTGTAAATAGCCCTTCGCTCCCTGTATTTTACTTCTGCTATCTTCAGAATTTGAAACAGAGTATTCCAGTCAACATAGTCAAAAGCTAGAAACGTAGGTTTGACTTTCCTTAACCTATCTTCTAAGATAAGTCGAAGGGTCAGTATTGCCTCGCGTGTTCCAACATTTCTATGGAATCCAAACTGATCTTCCCCGAGGTCGGCTTCTACCAGTTTTTCCATTCGTCTGTAAAAAAATGGTATTAGTATTTTACAGCCGTGACTTATTAAACTGATAGTTTGGTAACTTCCACATTTGTCAATACCTCCTTGTTTTGGGATTGGAATTATGTTCTTCTTGAATTCTGAGGGTGTTTCGCCTCTCTCATACACCTTGCTCACCACATGGAACAGTTTTGTCATGGCTGGCACTCCCAAGGCTATCAGTAGTTCTAATGTAATGTTGTCTACTCAAGGGGCCTTGTTTCGACGTAGGTCATTCAGTGTTGTATCGAATTCTTCACGTAGTATCATATCTCCCGTTTCATCTTCATCTACGTCCTCTTCCATTTCCATAATATTACCCTCAAGTACATCGCCTTCCACCTTTCTGCTTTCCCTTCTTTGCTTAAGGCGGTTTTTCCTACTGAGCTCTTGATATTCGTAGAGGTGGTTCTCTTTTCTCCAACAATCTCTTTAATTTTCCTGTTGGCAGTATCCATCATTCTACCACTTCCTTACATTTGGCCTCGAGCCATCGCTGCTTAGTCATTTTGCAGTTTCTGTCGATCCCATTTTTGAGACGTTTGTTTTCCTTTTCGCCTACTTCATTTACTGCATTTTTACATTTTCTTGTTTCATCAGTTAAATTCAGTATCTCTTCTGTTACCCAATGATTTCTACTAGCCCTCGTCTTTTTACCTACTCGATCATCTACTGCCTTCACTAATTCATCTCTCAAAGCTACCCATTCTTCTTCTGTTGTATTTCTGTCCTCTGTTCTTGTCATTCGTTCCGTAATACTCTCTCTGTAACTCTCTACAACCACGAGTTCTTTCAACTTGTCCAGCTCCAATCTCCTTAAATTTCTATCTTTTCGCAATTTCTTCAGTTTTAATCTACACCCCATAATCAATCAATTGTGATCAAAGTCCACATCTGCACATGGAAATGTCTTACAATTTACAAACTGGTTCCTAAATCTCTATCTTACCATTATGTAATCTATCTGACACCTTTCGGTGTCTCCAGGTCTCTTCATGATTCTTAAACCAAGTATTAGCTACAATTATGCTCTTTGCAAAATTCTACCAGGGGCCTTCCACTTTTATTCCTTGCCCCCGTCCATATTCACCTACTACTTTTCCCCCCTCTTCCTTTTCCTACAGTCACATTTCAGTTCCCCATGACTACTCAATTTTCGTCTCCCTTAACTATCTGAATAATTTCTTTTATTGCGTCATACATTTCTTCAGTCTCTTCATCATCTGCGGAGCAATTTGGCATATAAACTAGTACTTCTGTGGTAGGCGTGGGCTTAGTGTCTATCTTGGCTACAATAACGCGTTCACTATGCTGTTTGTAGTAGCTTATCCGAGTTCCTATTTTTTTTATTCTTTATTAAACCCACTCCTGGATTACCGTTATTTGTTTTGTATTTATATCCCTGTATTCAGCTGACCGGATGTCTGGTACCTTCTGCCACGAAACTTCACTAATTCCCACTATACACGGTGGTCCATTGATCGTGACCAGGCCAAACATCTCACGAAATAAGCGTCAAACGAAAAAACTACGAAGAACGAAACTTGTCTAGCTTGAAGGGGGAAACCAGATGGCGCTATGGTTGGCCCTCTAGATGGCGCTGCCATAGGTCAAACGGATATCAACTGCGTTTTTTTTTTTAATAGGAACCCCAATTTTTATTACATATTCGATTAGTTGGTAAAGATCTATGAATGTTTTACTTGGACCACTTTTTCGCTTCGTGATAGATGGCACTGTAATAGTCACCAACATATGGCTCACAAGTTTAGACGAACAGTTGGTAACAGGTAGGTTTATTAAAAATACAGAACGTAGGCATGTTTGAACATTTTATTTCGGTTGTTCTAATGTGATACATGTACCTTTGTGAACTTATCATTTCTGAGAACGCATGCTGTTACAGCATGATTACCTGTAAATACCACATTAGTACAATAAATGCTCAAAATGATGTCCGTCAACCTCAATGCATTTGGCAATACGTGTAACGACATTCCTCTCAAAAGCGAGTAGTTCGCCTTCCGTAATGTAGGCACATGCATTGACAATGCGCTGACGCATGTTGTCAGGTGTTCTCGGTGGATCACGATAACAAATATCCTTCAACTTTCCCCACAGAAAGAAATCCGGAACGTCAGATCCGGTGAACGTGCCAGCCATGGTATGGTGCTTCGACGACCAATCCACCTGTCATGAAATATGCTATTCAATACCGCTTCAACTGCACGCGAGCTATGTGCCGGATATACATCATGTTGGAAGTACATAACCATTCTGTCATGCAGTGAAACATCTTGCAGTAACATCGGTAGAACATTACGTAGGAAATCAGCATAAATTGTACCATTTAGATTGCCATTGATCAAATGGGGGCGAATTATCTTTCCTCCCATAATGCAGCACCATACATTAACCCTTCAAGGTCGCTGATGTTCCACTTGTCGCAGCCATCGTGGATTTTCCGTTGCCCAGTAGTGCATATCATACCGGTTTACGTTACCGCCATTGGTGAATGACGCTTCGTCGCTAAATAGAACGCGTGCAAAAAAACTGTAATCGTTCCGTAATATCTCTTGTGCCCAGTGGCAGAACTGTACACGACGTTCAAAGTCGTCGCCGTGCCATTCCTGGTGCATAGAAATATGGTGCGGGTTCAATCGATGTTGATGTAACGTAGCATTCTCAACCCCGACGTTTATGAGATTCCCGATTCTCGTGCAGTTTGTCTGCTACTGATGTGTGGATTAGCCACGACAGCAGCTAAAACACCTACTTGGGTATCATCATTTGCTGCAGATCGTGGTTGACGTTGCACATGTGGCTGAACACTTCCTGTTTCCTTAAATAACGTAACTATCCGGTGAACGGTCCGGACACTTGGATAATGTCGTTCAGGATGCCGAGCAGCATACATAGCACACACCCGTTGGGAATTTTGATCACAATAGCAATACGTCAACACGATATCGACCTTTTCCGGAATTGGTAAACAGTCCATTTGAACACGGGTAATGTATCACGAAGAAAATACAGTCCGTACTGGCGGAACGTTACATGATACCTCTTACTTATATTACAGCGCCATCTATCACAAAGCGAAGAAAGTGGTCCAACTAAAACATTTATATTTCTTTACATACTACACGAATATGTAATAAAAATGGGGCTTCCTATTTAAAAAAAACGCAGTTGATATCCGATTGACCCATGGCAGCGCCATCTAGAGGGCCAACCATAGCACCATCTGGTTATCCCCTTCAAGCTAGACAAGTTTCGTTCTTTGTAGTTTTTTTTTTCGTTTGACGCTTATTTCGTGAGATATTTTGCCCGATGACGATCAATGGACCACCTTGTATATAACTCTATCCCCTCCATTTCCCTTTTTAAATTTTCTAACCTACCTTCCCGATTAAGGGATCTGGCATCCCACGTTCCGATCCGTAGAACGCCACTTTAGTTTCTCCTGATAAGAACCTTCTGGTGAGTAGACCCCACCCGGAGATCCGAATGGGGGATTTATTTCCCTTCGGAATATTTTACCCAAGGGGACGCCATTGTCATTTAACCATGCAGTAAAGCTGCATGCCCTCGGGAAAAATTAAGGCTGTTGTTTCCCCTTGCTTTCAGCTGTTCGTAGTACCAGCACAGCAAAGCTGTTACAAGGCCACATCAATCAGTCATCCAGACTGTTGCTCCTGCAACTACTGAAAAAGCTGCTGCCCCTCTTCAGGAACCACACGTTTGTCTGGCCTCTCAACGGATACACCTCCGTTGTGGCTGCACCTAAGGTACGGCTATCTGTATCGCTGAGGCACGCAAGCCTCCCCACTAATTGCAAGGTCCATGATTCATGAGGCGAATTATATGACTACATACCATAAATCTCCACTTACTTACTTATCTTCATAACATTGTATTCATTATTTTTCATGATATTCAAAAGATTTTGCTGTTTCAGTTTCTGAAACAGGTCGATTTGAAAAAGTGTTATACCTCAGAACGTCCTATATAAATACACATATGGAGCAAATGTTGGACTGTTGGTATACACAGCTGTAGAATTGAACCATGTTGAATAAGACTGCTTCAGGTGTATGATAAATCGTCCTTTTTGGTCTAACTAATTTCGTGGTGTTGGAGCCAGAAAAGTTACATAAAAATATTTTAGGTGCCAGATGGAATATTATGATACCTGTAGAAAAACAGTATATATGTTAAGATCGATCTCGCTTTTTCACACTCTCGTATTTTTACCTTTTTAACGTTGAACAAAGCTGGGGCACATGGGGGTATGTACGTTTATTATCAAGTGATAGCCATTAAAGTGAAGAAATTAGTGTACACAACTATTATTATCCTGTGGTAACTTTTACTGTATAGAAGACGAAGGAATTTAGCGGTTTACGAGGCTCTAAAAGCAGGTGAGTGAACAGAAGTTATTTCTTGGCTGGCTTGGTCGAAATGGTCGCTTGCGCGATACGTCAAAATTAAGCGAGTATAATTCTGACCCTTTTTAAGAGCTTGCTGTCTTTAACTTTCCCATTTCACGCTCAAAACATAAAGAGAATAATAGTTTTCTCCATTTCAGATCGTCAAAGAAGCCCTCTGCCTCCTACATCTAATAAGAGACAGGAAATATGGCACTAGGAAATGACCCGTTCGTACCTCTCTCGCTAACGTAAATCCCTTTATGTGCTGCGACTAACGATTCCATCGAGAATCATCCTCAAATTGCGGACGCATCTGATTTTGAAAATTATTAAATTAGTCTTCTCTCACTAAGCAGTCAAACTTTTTCCATCGCCGTCAGTAAACACAAGTCACACAGGAGATTTTACAAGGCATATTACAGGGAGACAGGTATATGATTTATTCCAAACGATAAGCAGCAGATGACCCTACATTTTTTGTCCCATTGTGATGAAACTGTTTACCAAAAAGTTCAAATGTGTGTGAATTCCTAAGGAACCAGACTGCTGAGGTCAGCGGTCCGTAGACTTACACAGAACTTAAACTAGCTTATGCTAAGAATGACACACACACACACACACACACACACACACACACACACACACACGCACGAGGGAGGACTCGAACCCCGTGCGGGAGAGGCCGCGCACTCCGTGACATGGCGCCTCAAACCAAGCGGCCACTCCACGTGGCACTGTTTAACCGTCAAGAGGACGGTAGTCGAATATGAAATAAAGCATAATGTAGGGACCATCACCCAGTTACATGAAAACTAAAGCTTAAAATCATTGTGACAACATGAGGTCCGAAGTAACCGCGTAGACGGACCGTAGCGGTATAATGTTCCCTACATTCTGCTTTATTTTAATTTGTAGTACCGACATATTGACGGTTAAACAGATTCATTACAATGGGACAACGAATGTTGCGTCATTTACTGCCTGTTGTCTGAAATAAATTAAAAACCTGTATCCCAGAAGGCACGGCTCTAACCCCGCGAAACTAGTTGCATCGGTATTCAGGATTTATCATACAGCGGAAGCGGTCCCATTCATCATGATACACTCATAAATTTCGTCTTCTACATCTACATCCATACTCCGTAAGCCACCTGACGGTTTGTGGCAGAGGGTACATTGAGTACCTCTATCAGTTCTCCCTTCTATTCCAGTCTCGTATTGTTCGTGGAAAGAAAAGATTGTCGGTATGCCTCTGTGTGGACTCTAATCTCTCTGATTTTATGCTCATGGTCTCTTCGCGAGATATATGTAGGAGGGAGCAATATACTGCTTGACTCCTCGGTGAAGGTATGTTCTCGAAACTTCAACAAAAGCCCGTACCGAGCTACTAAGCGTCTCTCCTGCAGAGTCTTCCACTGGAGTTTACCTATCATCTCCGTAACGCTTTCACGGTTACTAAATGATCCTGTAACGAAGCGCGCTGCCCTCCGTTGGATCTTCTCTATCTCTTCTATGAATCCTATCTGGTACGGATCCCACACCGGTGAGCAGTATTCAAGCAGTGGGCGAACAAGTGTACTGTAACCTACTTCCTTTGTTTTCGGAGGGCATTTCCTTAGGATGCTTCCAATGCATCTGAGTCTGGCATCTGCTTTAACGACGACCAACTTTATATGATCATTCCATTTTAAATCACTCCTAATGCCTACTCCCAGATGATTTATGGAATTAACTGCTTCCAGTTGCTGACCTGCTATATTGTAGCTAAATGATAAAGGATCTTTCTTTCTATGTATTCGCAGCACATTACACTTGTCTACATTGAGATTAAATTGACATTCCGTGCACCATGCGTCAATTCACTGCAGATCCTCCTACATCTCAGTACAATTTTGCATTGTTACAACCTGTCGATATACCGCAGCATTATCCGCAAAAAGCCTCAGTGAACTTTCGATGTTATTCACAAGGCCATTTATGTATATTGTGAATAGCAACGGTCCTACGACACTCCCGTGCGGCACACCTGAAATCACTCTTACTTCGGAAGACTTCTCTCCGTTTCGAAAATATAATACTTCCTCGAGTCTATCCCTTTGTGTCACGGTGTAGACTAAAATATGCTTATATGTTCCTAACTACACTGAACAATATACAAAATAATTCTGTAAAGTTTCTTCAGGAGAAATCTTGCATAAAGAGTGAAACCTTAGATGGCGGCAGCTCGTTTCACGTGAGAACCCAGCCGTCAATAAACTCAGCACTTTAACTTAGCCTAGTTACGTTTACAACTGTCGATATTTCTAGTCACATAGCAACCTATGTTTTACTTCACGTAATTATGACTAATAATTTTCCGACAGATATTTTGTACACGCTGAGTGTAATATTACAGTCGAACACTGTGAAGACAACAACGGAAGAGAATAAATGAACTTACTTGCTTTTGATGTTATTATCGTCGGAACGTTTTTTCGTCAGTAAATATGACAGCTATCGCCGACATACCGTTCTGATTGATTCAATGTCCAGCTGCTCGTGCATGAGCCCGCTAGCCGTAATTTGTGTCAAACCACTCCACACGCAGATTGAATTCCCCTCGCGCAAATCACGTTAAAATTACTGTCCGCAGTCTGTAACCGGATTATGCCGTTCCATCAAGGAACTTCCCATTGTCGACGCTGAGGCTCATCTCGCAGATTTCATTGCAGATTTTCAACAAAGAGGTATTGTGGGAATCAGACACGTCACGAATTATCCTCTGCAATTACGGTAGCGAGATTTTGCTGCACTTGTATGTGAGGTTCGTCGAGGGAAAGATTTCGATACGCGGCATATTTTATGCCGATACCTTTTTTAGCAAAGGTGAACGAGAGTGTATATACGCTTTATTCTGGCTTTCTGAATGGAAATCTTGATGGGACATTTAATTATCTTGATTGCTGAACCTAGCATCTCCAACCTCCAACTCTCATTTCCATATATTAGGGAGATTAAGGAATTTGATTTCCATACAGGAACTAGAACAAGTCTAAGCAAAATGTCATCAAAAATGCCTTCTTCACTGGTACTCCACTGATTTTATTTTTTGTGTTATAAATTTCTGTGTCAAAAATATTCTGTTCTTATCCGTCGTGTAATGGGAGAGGCGTGAAGAGGCTTTGACTTTTAGCCTGTTTCAGATATTATAATATTAGAAGCTTGTCATCCGTTGTTCTTTATAACTTATTTCAGTAACAATATAATTTGACAATTCACAGTCTGAAAATTAAATTCGTAAATGAACATCTGAAACAAATTCAGCTAAAAGTGTTGTGCATTTGGAAACGAATTTGAAGGTGTGGAAAATGGTTATATCCTTTAATTGTATTTTACATAGTAGCTTGTAGTCAGCATTGCATCCTTGAAATCATTGATGCCCTCTTTTGAAAATAAGAGCAGAAAAAACTTCAGAGAGTTCAAGGTATCTCCAATTTTGTGATGATGTCTTTCGGTGTAACTACCTAGTGACGATTTAGCTACCGCTTACCATTAAGTGCAATCACTTGTTCCCTTGAAGTCGGTACAGCATGTTGAACATCGTGTATGTATCTTTCAGCAACTGTGGGCAGAAAAGACATCAACTATAGTCCCAGAAATGATGTGACATAGATTACGAGCACACACACAAAAAAAGAAAAGCAATCAATAGTTAATGCAAAAATTCGACACTAAAAACATCTTGCAACAGATTTTTTCGTGATTGTCGACTATTTTTTAGCGATAAATGTTCCTTAATCGCTCAGACCATTTCTTTGAGATCTAATACACTTTCTCCACTATCTTTATTGTAAGACTCACTGTATGTTCTTAGAGCAACAAAGTAAGGTAACGTAATACTCTCACGATCAGTATTCAGGAATTGTCCTGACCAATCAAGGCTGGATACCACAAGAGCATTTAAGGAAAATTATGGCTTGTAAGACGTGTATATTTCTATTGCTTATTCCCAAAACACAATTTACGAAAGATGTTTGTATTTTATTAATAGGATTAAGTAGGAATAATTAATATTTGTCATTTTGGAAATAGTTGTGGTAGCAGGGAATGTCTACACCAAAGTATTGTTGGCGGGACACACCGCACATTGATATAACTTTAAAAAGAGCGGGAGGGACCGCGTATGGATACATTTTAGGAAAAGAACGGGAAAGACCGCGAATTGATACTTTTGTAATGGTAGCAGGGATTGTCCGCACCAGAAAGCATTGTTGGCGGGAGAGACCGCACTTTAGCGTTCGTAGGAAGTCAGTAGTAAGCGAGATGTGAAGCGAGTCGGTAGCAGGTCTGAAGCGAGAGGTTGAGAGGAGCGGTGTGCCTGCCAGCCACCAGCTATGATTTGCAAGAGATTGTAAACGGATGTACAGAGACATCAGCTAACTATGATAATAAGAGGGACTACTATTATTGATTTTTTTTTAGTAACTCAAGGCTACTGAAGGTATGTTTGCGCAAAGCTAGTTGTAAGATTATTTTAAAAAGTAAGTCCCATTTGAACCTTTGTAAAATAATTTCACTACCAACAGTAAACATTTGAAGAATCGTTTTCAGAATATAATTAATTTTTGCCAGCAATATTGCATTACTGATTATAATCCATCCCAAAAACCATCAACGTAAAACTTTGCAAAATTTTGCCAAGAAAAAGTTTAACTATGAATTACGTAACTTCAGTCTAATTAATTAAAGAATGTCAGCTTTGTTGTTAAAGGATAAAGTCAGCTTTGCTATTAAAGATAAACGTCAGATTTGGTAATAAATACAGCCACTTATTATGACAGCCCACCAGCAGCTCATAGAGTATAGTAAAACAGAGTAAGTATATTCATGTCGCAGTTCGATGTAGCAGTCAGATGGCGATCCAGTAACAGTAAAAAAATGTAAGGAACAGTTTTGGGTTATTGCAAGTAACAACTGAGGGCCACAACGACGACACATTCTATGTTTCGTCGAAATAATCAGCAAATCACTTTTAATAAGCAACATTTAAATTTGTATGCGAAGATTGCACTTATTATTATTGAGAAAGAGGATTAATTTTAGAGAGAAGATTTCATTTGTTATTATTAAGAAAGAGATATAAATTCTAAGGGAATGTTTCATAGGTTATTGTAGAAGGGAAGGTTGCGTAACAAAAGAGATATAGAGGAGACGGGGCGGTTTCAGGCTTAAGTCGCGTCGTCGAAAATTACAATAGGGAAAGAACACTAGTAGTGTTTTGGGAAGGAAAGCTGCCATGCCCTTTTCAAATGAAACATTCCAGCATTTGTCTCAATAATTTATTTGTAGGAAATCACGGAGTTCGTAAATCCTCTTGCTATCTTGTCACTGACTGTTGACTTCCTATTTTCTCCACGGCGAATTACTGGAGAACGTGGCCTGCCATCATTTATAGCGACCAAGAGTGAAGTACGGAGTGGTTAGTCTTATGGTCGGGGGAGGCAGTGGGGGTGTTTTCGCTATTAGGGTGTGGTCCTCTTCCTGCGCTAAATGGGGAAGGATATCAACAGATTCTGCAGTTCGTGTACATCGTATGTCTAAGGAACAGTTTGGAGCCATCATCTTTTGTATCAGGAGGACAATGCTCCTTGTCGTAAAGTAGCATGTGTGAGGCAACCGCTTGTGGACAAAGCGGTCCTGAAATTTTCTGGCCTTACCTGAATCCCCACCTCAGCACAATGAAACGCAATTGTGATGAATTAGAACGTTGACTTCGCTCCATACCCCACCGTCCAACACCACTACCTTCTCCGGTTTCGACTCTTGAGGAAGGGTGAGCTCTATAGACATTCATAGGCACTTCATTGAAAGCTTCCCCAAAACATTTCTAGCCATCATAAAGTCTAAGGCTGGACGAATCCCATATTACTGCCCACTAATAGGTGTCCAGGGTTTTTTCGTCAAAAAGGGTATTTATAAAACAAATGAAATAGTTATCTTAATTGATTACCTAATCAGTATTCAGTATGTCCGAGAATTGTCTCGACCGTCCGTCCGTGATGACCTCCTCGTGAACTCGGATTTAAATACATTTTTTCGCTGCCCATCTGGGTTCTCTGGCAAGTCGGGGCTTACTGTAATACTAAGGGATAATGATACAAGGCACTGTTCCACATTCTAATGATACTTTGACGTCTTGTGCCTCGTAAATTCTGGTTTTCGTCTCCCAAGTAGTGCCGTTGATCTGTACTGACGCGAAAAAATAAGTGCATCATATCATAAAATGGAAGATACTCACTTCAAATGTGAATTTTGTGAATGCAGTGCACCAAGAGAAAGACGTCTCTGCGTATGTGAATATGCCGTACAGCACGTAGAGGATATCTGTGATTCATGCTTTGTGTTCAGAACTACTGTAAGCAGATGGTCTAAGTCCAAGATCCATAATTAGCCTTATGGCCAAGAGATGAGACGGAATCTGTGGAATCTGCAACCCCTAAAGATATATGATAACCGGGCTTCAAAATTTGGATGCAAAGTGCACTTTTGCCACACAATGTGACTATTACGCAGGGGATAGGTACTACAAACTTGCTTGGTTAAAACGATGAATTTAACTGTGTGCATTTTATCATTTGTATTCATTTTAACATCTGTATGTATTTTATCGGCTGGATTTTTATCAAGACATGTAGACGTGGGGAGGGCCTTTTATGCTTTGATTTAATGTAATGCAAGACGGCAATTTTGCAGCAAGTTCCAGAAGGTGCGTAGAATAGTGTATATACAACCGTGATATGAATTATAGTCTCCCTGCCACTCCGCCTTTGTTGTCCCCTTAGATCAGATGATTGCAGCGTAAGACTGTTGAAACCAGTCACCTCGGAGCAATAAAAGTCTCTAGCTGTGATCGCGGCATATGAAGTGTGTTCATTTACAACCATACCGACCGCTCCACAGCACGGCACGTTTACCTTATAAAATATACAACAAATAACTCTCTCGCACATCGAAAATTCGATAACGTCATCAGGAAATGCGTTTTAATGAACTTTCGAGTTATCGCCTTAAAAGTTCGTTCCCATTAATAAAACTAAAATGAAAACAGTGCAGTTCTGTCACACGACCCTGATACCACTTACATCTTCGTACATTTTTATAGTTGGCGACTCTCAGCGGGCTGAATGAAATTTAAGATTTAGTGATAGTTCCTTGTGATATGTGGCAACTTCGTTCCGCGGCGCTTAATGTGCTCCTGCCGATGTATCTGTCCGTAAGCAGTTTTGAGTATAAACTCTAAGACAAAATATGAACCCACCACGAAGGAATTATCCGAATGGGACGGAAATCTATGATGTAAATGTACATACAACAAATTATTATAATGTCATAAGAATTGGATGATTTATTCAAGAGAAGCAGATTCACAAGTTCAGGAAGTCGATAACGCATTAGTCAACTTCTGGCCCTTATACGAGCAGTTATTCGGCTTGTCATTGCTCTACAAAGTTTCATTTGATAGTAGCACCTCTATGGTTGTCATCCGGGGCAGACTTACAGTGTAGCAGTGCGTCGACGATATTCTTTGCTCCGTTTGTTGCCCTTGATGGCAAGCTATTCTGCGTTTATATTTCAGCAAGATAATAGTCACCCACAAAGGCCGAGAGTTTCTACTGCTTTTCTTTGTGCTCACTAAACTCTAGTTAGACCAGCAATGTTGTTACACCCCACCCCAACAGAGAACGTTAGGAGCAAGACCCTCCAACCAGCTCGTGATTTTGACGATCTGACGTGCCAACTGGCAGAATTTGGCACGATAGCTCTTAGGAGGACATCCAACAACTCTATCAAACAATACCAAGCCGAATTACTACTTGCATATGCGCCAGTGGTGGACCAGCGCGTTACTGATTTGCTTTATTTGCGAAGCTATTTCTCTCGAAAAATCATACAATTTTTCTGAAATTGTAATCGTTTATTTGTCTCTACATGTACATCGCATCTACCGATTTCAGTCCCATCCGCTTATTCCTTCGTGATGCGTCTTTCTCTTTCATAGATGGATATACTCTTCTTTACAGTAGTACTCAGTATCCATTCTGTTACTGTGTTCAGTTTTGGTATATAGTTATTGTAATAAGATGTATGTTAGGGTTTCTCACATCCAGTTTTCTTATCTGAAATCTACCCGCTGGGGAGAGGGTGTCGAGACTACAATTCATATGACGGCCATATATACACTTTTCCACGTATCTCCTGGAACTTGCTGTAAAATTGCCATCTTACATTATGTCACAGCATAAAAGGCACTGCCCACGTCTACATGTCTTGATAAAAAAATGGTTCAAATGGCTCTAAGCACTATGGGACTTAACATCTGAGGTCATCAGTCCCCTAGATTACTTAAACCTAACTATCCTAAGGACACCACACACATCCATGCCCGAGGAATAGCAGCAGCGCGGTTCTGGACTGAAGCGTTTTGAAACGCTCGGCCACAGCGGCAGGCGTGCCTTCATAAAAGCCGAGTCGACAAAATACATGCTGTTGGTAAAATGTAAACAAATAATGAAAAGCACATATTAAAATGCTCGTATCGACAGGGCAAGATTAAAGTACCTATCCCCTGTGTAATAGTCACAATGTGTGACGAAAGCATACTTTTCATCCAAATTTTGAATCCCTAGGGGCTGCAGATATTACAGATTCCGTCTCATTCCTTAGCCAGAAAACAAATTATCGACCTTGGACTCAGACCACATACTTACAGTAGTTCTGAATACATAGCACGGATTACAGACATCCTCTAAGTGCTGTATGACGTATTCACATACGCACTATTACGACCGATTCATACTTTTAATTTTATTGTAGTCATCTACATTATTTGTTATGGTATATATTCATTTCTACTGATTCTGCAGTAGACACCTCGCACCCAGGAAGGTTTGCATCTGCATCTAGATTAGTTTTGAAGTGAGTTCAACACTGCGCGGTTTTTGCGCGCGTCCCTTCCCCCCAACCCCACCCGTCCCACTACCCCTATTTATTGCTTGCAACCACCGCATGTGATTATTTAGCACCGTGCCGGGCTTTATGTGTGCAGCGTGTGCGGGTCAAGGACGGGCCAAGCTCAGCGTGTCACTCGGCTTTGGTTGGTTGGTTGATTTGGAGTAGGGGACCAAACAACGAGGTCATCGGTCTCATTGGATTAGAGAAGAATGGGGAGGGAACCACCCTTGTATTTGCGTAAAGCGATTTGGGGAAATCACGGAAAACCTAAATCAGAGTGGCCGGACGCAGGTTTGAACCGTCGTTCTCCCGAAAGCGAGTCCAGTTTGCTAGCCACTGCGCCATCTCGCTCGGTCTTTACTCTCTTCTCCTCGGAAGTACCTGGAACAACGCGACGTGGCATTTCTTATTGTAGTGCGGCATTTTTCGGTCGGTACAAGTCTCTTCAGTTTGGCAGAATCGTGCTGTCGCTGCTATTTAAACTGTGGCACAAAGGACGTTCACTGGCCCAATGCCTGTTTGCACAGAGAAGGCTGTCTAGCAATCTATCTTCGGAATCCATTTACCCTTCGCTATTTGTTCGTGGCATAAAGGACGTTCACTGGCCCAGTACCTGTTTGCACAGAGGAGGCAGTCTATCGATCTATCGTCGGAATTGGAATGACAGAAAAGCGATGAGAATTCTCAATAAGTGGCAGGAGGTCCACTTTTGCTATGAAACGACATTGCGATACCATGGCGAGAGAATTTAAAGATTTTGTTGACAATGAAAGAGCAAAAAAATTGGAAAGGTCGAGAGACAGGATTCATTATTTTGTACATCAAACAGCGCTTTGAGCTAAATTTCCAGGCCTGGAAATTTCCTTTTCACTTTCGACCATTTACTTGCCAATCTTGACGACAGTGTTTCTGTTTACAATCTGGATTGCAGAATTTCTTTCTATCAGCTCTTAAGGGATACAAAAATGGTTCCAATGGCTCTAAGCAGTATAGGACTTAACATTTGAGGTCATCAGTCCCCTAGACAGAACTATGTAAACCTAACTAATCTAAGGACATCGCAAACATCCATGCCCGAGGCAGGATTCGAACCTGCGAACGTAGCAGCCGCGCGGTTCCAGACTGAAGCGATGGCCGGCTCTTAAGGGATACAGGCAGTCCAAGATATAGTTCCCTTTTTTCCTCAAAGTAGTAACGTAATGTGCATACTGATTTTCTCGCCTGTTCCAGAGAGCGATGTCAAACTTTCCAACTCATAGCATTTGACGAACTTGTTTTTGACAATGTTCAGTATCACACAACACAGAAAAAGAAATAAAAGTGACAGCGGATTGAACTCTCGCATCTGTACGAAATGGAAACAAACAAAATTACAATGCACATCGAATGATGCTACAGGATAGCAAGCTACCTGAAAATGACTTCTTGTTCAAGTGGGAAGCATTGTAGTGTTGGGGGTGTAGGTTTGGCTCCCACGTGTTGTTCCTGAGGCTATACAGCAGATCAAGTGGTAGTTGAATAGACGCCGTGCCTCGTGCGTGAGCTGCTCTCCACTACGTCCTTTGCAGCTGTTAACCCTAATGTAATTTTGAACGGAGTGTAGTATTGCTCCCCTCACTAGCGGTCTTATTACGGTATGTTCACGCAGTCTATCTAGCGAACGTGCATATCCTGACGACCTCTAACGGCACTGTACTACTGTACGCCACGCACGGCTAGTGCAACTTGTAGCTTCCACTTCCTCGTCACTGTTCCGCGGACATCTCAGTCGCTCATCGATGGAGACACAAACAGGTGTAATGCCATAAAAGCAATCTTGGAATAAACCAGTCACCTTGTGGTTTTCCATATAATGCTCTAGGCAGTGATTTAATACAGGGTTATTCATAGGTACATCTGGAGTTTCAGAAGATGATGGCACGAAAATTGCAAGATATAGAGAAAACTGAAATGTACCTGAGGATAGCCTTGGTCGATATCAGAGACTCTTTCATATTAAGTGGCAGTGGAGGCAGGAACACAAGATTTTCGACATAACCCCATAAGAAGAAATCACATGGAGTTGGATGACCGTGGAGGACTCTGAAGAAGAGTAGCATCTTGATGGAAATCGCTCCATATCGAACGCAGAAGCAGTTCGGCATTGAGGTAAACACGAACGTCTGAAAAAGAAAAGGGTGGTGGGGCACCCTCTTCTTGCAGGATAAAGTATCCACTGGTTCTGCAGTATCTGATGCTGTAAGGGTTGATAAGAGTACAGCAACAGGTCGCAATCGCATTGGTTTCTTATTGTTCTTGCACATCCAGATTTCAGCTATAAATATCCATCTTCAATGTATTTGAGTGAGTAGTAACCCAAAAATTTCCCAGTAGTACATGTCATCATAGAACTATATTTGTGTATAGGCACGGGAAAACTGAGGTTGTTGTTTACAACAAGTACAGCACCCACAGTGTACAAACGGAATCTGCAGTAATTGTTGTAAACAACCACCTCAGTTTCCCCCTGCCTGTACACCAATAAGTCGTATTGTGACATGTATTGCTGGGAGTTTTAAGGGTTAAAACTCACTCAGATGCACTGAAGATGGCTATTCATAGCTGAAATCTGGATATGCAAGAATAATAATAAGAAGCCAATGAGATTGCTATATTGTATCTTTCCTTACAATAACACACAGTTGCTGGGTACAACGGTTCTGTTTGGAGTGAAAGTTGGTGCAGCTAATACCTGAGACAATCCACAATTTCCTGGACCATAAATCTAATGAAAGGCATTAACTATACGTGAATTAGTATTACGTTCAACAATCTCGTGTGCATGTTCTGTGCACGAAACAAGCACTTTATGACGACTTACCGTTGCACAAACATGATACGCGGCTTCGTCACTACAAACCGACTCGTGTGAAAAAACACCTATCCCCAGTAGCCATTGCAAGTTACTGCGAAAATCAGAACGGAATGCTTTGTGGCAAGAAGATTTTGTCTGTGCTTGTAACAACTGCAGCCGGTATGTTTTTGCACGCGGACGTTTGTGTAGAAAGTGACAGACAGTTGACTGAAGTTTCTGCGTTTCTATCCTCGGACATGTCAGCGATTTCTTTTGACTACTGGCTGTGCCGTAGTTGTGTCCGGCTCTTCGAAAAGCGCGCCAGGTGGAGTGCTCTCGCTTCGCGCCTAGTGTTTGCGGTGGCGCTTTCGGTTTGGCGCGCTGTTTGGGTCGCTACCGCCCTCTGGCTGGAGGTGGAGCAAGTGTACGGTCGCGTGACGATCGACGAGTACGTACTGGACGGTGACCGAGAGAGGCGGTGGCGCCAGCGGGGTCCTGTTCCTGGGGATCGTCAACTGCCCGCCACGTGCTTTGGCCGACCTCTTGGCTGTCAGGGGCTAAGTCTGCCTTACCTGCATGTACGTGGCGTATGAAGCTTAGAAGCCGTGGTGCAGGAGTTCAGCGCGTGGAACCGTATGTCTTCCTTATCGGCCGTTGAAACCACTGGCAGCGGTTGGCTGGCTATCTAAGTTCTAGTTAAGTGTATGAGTTTCTTCACCAGTGGGTTTGTTGGGGTCGTCCCACCACAGTTTTCGTTTGCCTGTCCGCGGGAATGTGGTAATTGCTTCTTGGTCGGGCCGTTTTCATTCACACCTGGGTTGGGTGATTTAGGGTCGGTGTCGCGGGTCTCTGTGGTTCGGAGTCTCTGCAGGCACCGCCCTTGCCACATCTTCTGGTTTTGAGTAACTCGGGGAGGTGGCGGATTGTAACGGATGATTTGGGGCTGATCTGCTGTGGCCCTGTAGACCAGCAGTAACTATTCCACCTGTTGTGATTTGGGCCCCTTTACACGTGTCAGTCTCTTACTGAGCTAAGGAAATTTTTTTTTGGGAACTGCCTTTAATGTGAAGGTTTGTGTGCTGGCTTATTCATTTATCTTGTAACAAATATAAGTTATGTAACTTTCGAGAGGCAAACATTTTTGCTTAGTACAAGCTAGCTACTTGAAGTTTTTTTTGGAATTGTTCCCTTATTGATATAACAAGTTTAAAATCTTCTTATTGTTAACGTTAAACCTTGCAAATCCTTTACATAGAGCTATTTTTAAAAGAGATTTTGAACTGTTATCTCACTTTTAAAATCTTATTATTGGTTAGTTGTTAACGTCATACCTTGCAATCTCCTTTTCATGAAGAAAATTTGTCAGCTATTGGAAATTGTTTTTGAAATTGTTCTTTTAAAAAGGTGCCAGACTTAAAAATTTATTATTGAGAAAGTAGCAAGTCTTGCAGCATGTATTGTACCACCCATCGATTGTTTTGTCTGGTATTTATCTGGTATTTAGTACGAAATCATTGCTGAACCGTCACAACCGATTCACATTTAGTGAATTAGAGAACACAAAACACACGCGTCGCACCACTACATGCGATGTTCTGACATGCCTGCCTCCTACCGGTGCGCTCTGGAACTACGCCACGACGCATACTACGAATCCAAGCCTGCAGACATGCTCGTTCCCCTGCAATGTGTTGTTGTTGCTGAATGCCTCGCTGTTGTATTCTGAAACCATGGGCATATTTATGAATAACCCTGTAGAAGGCTGACACTTCGGACGTGTCGGCAGTATGCTTGCCGCAGACACTATATGGTAGATACCTGCAGGAAGGTGTTCCTGGAGAGGGTGACGAGATTGCCAACCCTGATGCGCAGCGGGCGGGAGGCCTGAAGCATGAAGACCACCAGTGCGCGCCGGAAGCCTGGAACGGTCTCGGGCCAACCGCACCTGAACGCCGACACCACCAGGCGCTCGCTCTGCAAACCCACCATCAGCAGCGCTTAGTTACCGTGTTCCTACCAACAGTCCCACACAATCAGCTACCTCCCTCAGTAACCTGAACGCCTCCATCCGCTCGCTCCACGAATCCACGAACGGCGTCACTTTGCCATCAGACACCCAACAACATTCGCACTCATTCAGTCTGTGCCACTGTAACGCAGTCACAGGAGACGGGGGAAATGAATGTTCGAACTAACGTCTGCCACACTATGTACAATGGGACGCACAGTGATGCTATGTGTGATTTGCGTACAAAAGTCTATTGCGTCCTCGCCCCCCCCCCCCCCCCCCCCCCGCCCCGCTTTTCTTCCTGTAACCGAATTGTAGCCAACTTTCTTACCTCGCGTCTCGTAGGCGTTTCTTCTCCGTCGATCGCGAACTCTAAAGTTTGTGAAATAAACAGTGGGCAATAATGTGACAAGTGGGTAAGTTTAAATGTTGAGCATAATTTTTTAATATTTTGAGCTTTTCCTCATTACAGATGCTTATATCCAACATAATAATTTACTCGGGAATTACTATATACAAAATATAAGTTCTTAAACTGTATGCTCAAAATATTCCTCCCGGTGTTTCGATATTGTGTGTCCTCTTCCTCTGTACCCATTCTCCTCACTGTGTGCTGTACATTTTGGAGCCAGCTGGAATATCAATTTTGGTATTCTGGCTTCCTCCATTCGTCGTACATGCCCGTACCACTGTAATTTCTTCCTCTCCATTACGTCATATAGTCTTGCTTCTATTTCCATTCTCCTTATTATTTCGGTGTTCCTTCTCTTTCCTGGAGAGTCTTACCGGTCTTCTCCAGAAGTCCATCTCTATAGTTTGTAATTTTTAATGTACTTCCGGTTAATTGTCCAGGTCTCCGTTCCATACAGATTTGTATATAAGTTTTTAGTTCTGCTCATTACATTCCTGCTCCATAAGACTGAGTTAAGCATCCCAATGACCTTCCGTCCGCTACTAATTCTCTTATTGATTTCTGACTCTGATTTTCCGTCGATTTCTAAAACGAATGCCAAATAACAGAAAGTGTTTATCTTTTTGATTTTCTTTCCTTCAATGTATAGCTCATCTGTATCATTAGTCAAGTATTCTGTTTTTTGGTAATTAATCTTCAAACCCCAAATTTTGTATGCTACTGCTAGTTGATGGCACATACAGTTAGCATCCTCACCATCTTGTGCTATGTTAAGCATAATAAGAACCCAAAATATTAGGATGCTAACTGGTTTTGCTTCTTCTAGTTGTAAAATTAGTAAAACGATTACTAGAGCCAGTCTATAATTAATTCTCATAAAAAGTCATCAATAATTTATTCCCGACCGCAAAAGTCACAACAATACTTCACACAATTTTATAAGATCGCACACATACGTTTCCCGAGGCAGTTTTGCAATTAATTCCTTCTTTACGCGGAGTCGACTTCACACACTTGTTCGCGTGTTGCCACCCTGAAAAATCAATCGCAGACTGCTTTGGATTAACACATCTCACAAGTACGTCGTCCAAAACAATTTTTGAACGAACTCTTAAGTACTTACATGAGATCGCATTTCATGCACGGATTCATGTTTTGCCGTCTTGGAAACCGATCGTAGACTGTAAAGTCATCAGCACGGTTGAAGCTGTACATCGCCGGCCATGGTGGCCGAGCGGTTCTAGGCGCTCAGTCCGGAACCGCGCGACTACTACGGTCGCAGGTTCTAATCCTGCTTCGGTCATGGATGTGTGTGATGTCCTTAGGTTACTTAGATTTAAGTAGTTCTAAGTTCTAGGGAACTGATGACCACAGCTGTTAAGTCCCATAGTGCTCAGAGCTATTTCAACCATTTGAAGCTGTACATCAATATTTAAACAGTAAATATAAATAATAAAAAACTGGCTTCTCTACGTCCAGCGTGGTAGGCGAAGCCCCCCCCCCCCTCCTCTCTCTCTCTCTCTCTCTCTCTCTCTCTCTCTCTCTCTCTCTGTGCTCCAGTAACATTCGACTCTTGCTCACTGGGCAGTTCTCACGCTATGTGGCCACCTGGCGCGTCGTTAAATGAATCTGCCTTTTGATCCCGCCTACTCGCTAGTTTGCATTAAAACACAGCAACAAAGTTATAATAAATGTGGAAAGGGATCTAGCATAAACGCTACATCTCCGTCCACACGAATGTATTACAAGATTATCTTGTTTTGCAGAAATTGAAATTTTTAAAAATATAATAAAGAACTCCAGTCCTACTGGAACCTTAACTGCACTTCAGATTTCCTTACTAATTTTTCTTTTCAGTATTTCAAATTTCCTTTAATTCCTAAGGTGCACGTCTTACTGTAGGAATGCAATAATTTCTGTATAATTTTTCATATAAAAATCTGACTCTACAGCTTTCTAATATTTACAGAGTTGTGTCAGTATAAACATTTTTTTAATAATAGTTTCAATAACAAATTCATTGAGCTTGTTAACAATGACAACACCACTCTTCCCGTTTTCTGTGGCGAATTGCAGAAACCAATATTAGGCTATTTTCCAGTTATCTTAGCAGTTTGCCTCCTGCACTCTCTGGGCACACTTATGAGTGTTTGTTCCTTTCCATTAGTAAGCAATGACACTAATTACAATTGTAATTATTATTTCCTAATGAACTAAATTATTATTAACAAGTTCTCAGTGCAAGTAACGTCATCAGCACGGTTGGAGCTGTATATTAATATTTAACTCTGTATATAAATAATAAAAGTTCCGCTTCTTGGCGCCCGGTGTGGTAGGTAAACCCCACTGTCTTTCTCTCCTCCAGTAAGGTATTGCTCTTGCTCGCCCAGCCGTTCTCATGCTATGTGACAGCATAGCGCGTCGTTCGATGAATCTGCCTTTTGCTCCTATCTACTCGCCGGCCTCTCGTAATAAAACCTGCCGATATCGTGCATTAAAGCATAGTAACAGAATGTAGTAAACGTGGGCCGGCATGTGGCATAAACGTCGCACAATCTGAAGTAGGCTGGACTCTGACACAGCCAGCTACTCACTCTAAAAACCTTCCAGCAGCACCACTCTGCCATCAGGTCCCCAACACTAGTCACAAAGGACCAGTCAGCTATCATCTGTGGTAAGCTGGACTCCGACACCACCAACCACTAACTCAGCACCACTCTCCCATCAGCTGCTCAACATGAATCCCTCACTGACAGTTGGCTACCATCTCCAATAACATGAATGATACGACCAGACACTCACCATGCAAACCTGCCATCAGGTTCCCAACACTAGTCACACAGGACCAGTCAGCCATCATCTGTGGTAAGTTGGACTCTGACACCACCAACCACTAACTCAGCACCACTCTCCCATCAGCTGCTCAACATGAATCCCTCACTGACAGTTGGCTACCATCTCCAATAACATGAATGATACGACCAGACACTCACCATGCAAACCTGCCATCAGGTTCCCAACACTAGTCACACAGAACCAGTCAGCTATCATCTGTGGTAAGCTGGACTCCGACACCACCAACCACTAACTCAGCACCACTCTCCCATCAGCTGCTCAACATGAATCCCTCACTGACAGTTGGCTACCATCTCCATGAATGATACGACCAGACACTCACCATGCAAGCCTGCCATCAGGTTCCCAACACTAGTCACACAGGACCAGTCAGCTATCATCTGTGGTAAGTTGGACTCCGACACCACCAACCACTAACTCAGCACCACTCTCCCATCAGCTGCTCAACATGAATCCCTCACTGACAGTTGGCTACCATCTCCATGAATGATACGACCAGACACTCACCATGCAAACCTGCCATCAGGTTCCGAACACTAGTCACACAGGACCAGTCAGCTACCATCTGTGGTAAGTTGGACTCCGACACCACCAACCACTAACTCAGCACCACTCTCCCATCAGCTGCTCAACATGAATCCCTCACTGACTGTTGGCTACCATCTCCAATAACATGAATGATACGACCAGACAGTCACCATGCAAACCTGCCATCAGGTTCCCAACACTAGTCACACAGCACCAGTCAGCTATCATCTGTGGTAAGTTGGACTCCGACACCACCAACCACTAACTCAGCACCACTCTCCCATCAGCTGCTCAACATGAATCCCTCACTGACAGTTGGCTACCATCTCCAATAACATGAATGATACGACCAGACACTCACCATGCAAACCTGCTATCAGGTTCCCGACACTAGTCACACAGGACCAGTCAGCTATCATCTGTGGTAAGTTGGACTCCGACACCACCAACCACTAACTCAGCATCACTCTCCCATCAGCTGCTCAACGTGAATCCCTCACTGACAGTGAGCAAACCTACAAGCAGCACTACTCTGCCATCACGTTCACAGCAACAATCCCAAACGCTCACTCAGCAATAAGCTCGATTCTAACGCCATCAACTGCTCCTTCTGAAAAAACACCAGTATAACCATTCTGCTATCAGCCTCTCAACAACAAGCACGCACACCTTCAGTAAGATGGACTTTGGTAGCAGCAACTCCTCACGCTGTAAATCATTCAGCAGAACCACTGTCACCAGGTAACCAGTAACACTCCCACACAATCAGCAACTGCTTGCAGGACCTGGACTTTGATCACAAATATCTGTTCACTCAACAATGACACCAGCATCACCGTCCTGCTGTCAGGTTCTGAAAACACCAACCCCACACAGTCGGTTAGTCACCTCCTCTAGTATGTTAAACCCTGTCGCCATCAGGCGCGAAAAACGGATCTACTTGTACTCTGAACAATCAGCTATTCTACCTATTAAGAGCCGGCCGAAGTGGCCGTGTGGTTAAAGGCGCTGCAGTCTGGAACCGCAAGACCGCTACGGTCGCAGGTTCGAATCCTGCCTCGGGCATGGATGTTTGTGATGTCCTTAGGTTAGTTAGGTTTAAGTAGTTCTAAGTCTAGGGGACTGATGACCTCACATGTTAAGTCCCATAGTGCTTAGGGCCATTTGAACCACTTTTTAAATGATGCTTTTGTTTTCTGCTGCCAGACACTGCCATTTGTTATCCAAACGTCGTACATTCAATACATTCATACTTCATTAACTGACATTAATACGGCTGATGACGAAGATACAGTCTCCCAACACACACAGTGGAAACGCATCTGTCTTTGTATGACAGTGTGTTTGTGCATGCTATGAGAGTTGCTTGTCAGCCTAAAAAAAGTCTCCAGTTGTCTATCTTTCTGCTAGCGCAGTGCTTCTTTGGCTAGAAACTGCAAGACGTATCTTGACGGGACGAGCGAGCTTTCACAGTCTTTGGCCAATAAGAATACTGGGTGGCGTATTTCGGTTTGGAAATCCTACGGCCACAGCACAAACCCCACTGTTCTTGGGATATCGTGCAGAGGTCACGGTGCCAGAGCAAAGTCGGCAATGCATATTAACACCACAGAGTTGTTGAGGGCCTGCTGTAATCAGCGATGACGTATGGGAGACCAGACTTGTCCCCCAGCAATGCAGTGCCCCCACACTGAGGTCAATATAGAGCCAAGCTTGGAAGAACTCTGCTCCATGTTCGTGACCTCATCTAAAGGAATCAGTATCATAGTGCAGTACCAAGAAGTTGTAGTTTCTGATGAAATTGTAAATGTTGAACTTTGTGTCTCAAGAGGACAGTTTGTTTGTTTAGTGCATCAAGTGATGCTTTGCTAATCAATGCCGTGGCGTATGTTATCTCTTTGTTCGCGCTCTCATCTTTTTTAGCACAAAAATGGTTCAAATGGCTGTGAGCACAATGGGACTTAACATCTGTGGTCATCAGTCCCCTAGTACTTAGAACTACGTAAACCTAAATAACCTAAAGACATCACACACATCCATGCCCGAGGCAGGATTCGAACCTGCGACCGTAGCGGTCACGCGGTTCCAGACTGAAGCGCCTAGGACCGCACGGCCACAACGGCTGGCTTCTTTAGCGCAAGTGGTGATAGTATCCGCTTCAAGTGAGTTACATCAATGTTCTTACACTTGTGACAACATTTCAGGATCTAATAAAAATATTTTAAAATTTAATTTTTGTGGGTGTCTACAGCCTCAACGTGTTTAGAGAATGAAAACATGATCTACATAGGTTGTATTCTTTTCTCTATGCGTACAATTGGGCTAATTTCAACCGTCGTCATTTTCAAGCTTAATATATGTGCCTGAAAATAACCCACCGTTGAAACTGGCAATTGTACACATAATAAAAATAATTCAATCTACTCATACCATATTTCCATTCTCATAATAAAAATATTTTATAATTTTCCTATGTTTACCTTAACCGTTAGGGATGTCAAAGCAAATGGTCTTTTGAATTCAATTTACTCTCAAAATACACACATCAAAAAAAGTTTTGCATCACGTCGGTTCCGAGAGTTCCGGAACCTGTAGAGAAAACTGGAATAGAAATCAACAAAAACATCATGTCTGTATGATGATGATGATGATGATGATGATGATGATGATGATGATGATGATGATGATGATTGGTTTATGGGGCGCTCAACTTCATGGTCATTAGCGAGCCTTGCAAAGACCCAATTGTTACACAGTCCAATTTTTTAAACAGTCCAATCTAGCCACTGTCGCTAATGATGATGAAGATGATGAAATGATGAGGACAACACAAACACCCAGTCCTCGGGCAGAGAAAATCTCCAACCCGGCCGGGAATCGAACCCAGGACTCCGTGATACAGCGGCAGCAACGCTAGCCACTAGACCTCGAGCTGCGGACCGTGTCTGTATGACAAACACCATTCTGTGACGTGTGATGTCGAGAGAACATCTGACGAGTAATTGTACATAATTCTTATGATCTCGCAGATCGTAATATAATATACTACTGAATAACGTCATTCGCATCATTATTTAGCGAGTTTTGACTTGGGCTTTCCAACCCTGTCCCTCGTCCTTGAAAATTTAACTGCAAATAGTAGGTAGTGAAATAACATATGAAATTCACTACTACTTCATGAAAATGCACGTAGAGATGAAAAAAAATGTGGAATAAAAATTAAGTATTAGCGCGATCCAAACCGCTGCCTCGGCCACTACTCGGTTGCGAAGTGCGAACGGTGATAACTGGACCACAATGACTTCATATACTGTATGCAGCACCTTCGCGTAATCGACGTGTAAAACGTCTCTCGTGATTTTCTCGAGATTGCCAGAGAAGTGCACCTCATTACTTGGGCCTTATGTTTTTTTAGTGGCTTGCTTTTTTTTTCATCAGTCTTCTGGCTGGTTAGATGAAGCCCCGCCACGAATTCCTCTCCTGTGCTAACCTCTTCATTTCAGAGTAACACTTGCCACCTACGTCCTCAATTGTCTTCTGGATGTATTCCAATCTCTGCCTTCCTCTACAATTTTTGCCCTCTACAGTTCCCTCTAGTAACATGGAAGTCATCCCCTCATGTCTTAACAGATGTCGTATCATCCTGCCCCTTCTTTTTATTAGTGATTTCCACAAATTCCTTTTCTCTCCGATTCTGCGTAGAACCTCCTCATTCCTTACCTTATCAGTCCACCTAATTTTCAACACTCGTCTGTAGCACCACATCTCAAATGCTTCGATTCTCTTCTGTTCCGGTTTTCCCACAGTCCATGTTTCACTACCGTACAATGCTGTACTCTAGACGTACATTGTCAGAAATTTCTTCGTATTTGATATAAGTAGACTTCGCTTGGACAGACCTGCTAAAGGAGTACAAAGTTTGAAGCAAGTCCGTGATCCAAACGTCGTGGCCTCCCCTTGTGGGGTTATCACGTCTCTGGTAGAGTTCAGGTTCTTCAGACTTCTCTGTCAATTTGTGTTCGAGAATCTTACCCTCAGTTCCTTTAAAGAAATTTGTTCAGAAGACGGATCTCGCTCCCATTTACCTCCGCAGCCTTCATGAGCGCGGCAATGTTGGGGCTGAGGGGAGGTGCAGCCGTGGATCCTGGTGTCGGCTCGACCCCAGCACTCTCTCCAAACTGACCGTTGACGATGCTGCGCGTTATTCGACGGTCATCCGTTTTAAATGCAATTACGGTTACAGGTTCTCAAAATAAAATGTTAATGTTACATAAGCACTGATCACGTGATTCCACTTCTACCGAGAGCAGCCTAACTGCTTTGTAACACCTCGAAAATTCAGGTAAACTTGTGAGCCAAACTAACGCATGTCACTCACTCGCCGCCATCTTGCCATCCTCTTTGTCTGGACCATTTATATCAGCGTTCAAGACTATTTGGTTCTATTAATGGCATTACTATCACTGTAGCTTGTCACAACCGCAAGAACCAACAGCAATAGAAAATTATGTATAGCTCAAAAATTAAGTGCACTTGTTGTAAATAAACGTATTAATGTGTTCATTTTGTAGATGTCTCATGGTATTTATTGGCCACCTCAGCTATCAATGCAACAGGTTATACCCGGCAGTATCGCCTGGTCATTCGGCACAGAAACAGCCCAGCATCATGTACAAAACTCCCGATTTTATGACAAGTACGATTTTGTTTATTGCAGTTAGACCGCATTATCCCTTGAGGATAACACGGGGAAATGCTAAAGACTAAATGACTGCGCAGAGCAGCGATACGGCTATGGATTAAACGTGGATCCATCATCATAAATCATAACTGAAGTAGCTGTAAAAACTTCGTGCGTTGATAGTGTGCCGAATATGGTCAAAACAATTATGTGAGCTGCTATGATGATGGCCATCGTTCTGTAGGGATCGCAGTCGTTTAAAATAATGAGCTACTTTGAAAGTGGTAGAGTCTTGCGTTCATTAAGATTCGTTGCTGAATAACTCGTAACTCCTGTTAGACGAAAAAAAACCTAGACTGGCCCACAAAACAGTGCTCTCTCACCAAGGTCAAAAAGCGCCGCAAGTCTGACAATTATTATGGATGAAGTGTACAAACTAGAATAAAACATATAAGAACGTAGGCTTCCGCGGCCGGTGTCATAGTGGTTAAAATTCTTCTGGTTATTATGCCGCATCATTGCTAAAAACTAACAATAATAATAAACTAAAACCGACGTTTCGGCGGAATTGCAACGGCCTTCCTCAGGGCACGACTGGTTTTGCATGATGATAGGTGTTTCTATTTACTACAGACTATCGATGTCTGACGTCACTGTGGTAAAACTTTTAATTGGCCCTCTAATACGATTGGCTAGTCATGACGTAAGGGAAGATGGAAGGAAAGAGGCTATTCGTGGATGTCCATGTCGTCAACGATTGGTAGCTGTCCGCCAATCAGCGTTCGGCTTCTGGTCGGCAAGTTTTCCCCCTGGTGTGCGCGGAAGTGGACTGACAGTTGCTCTACAGCTGTTTGTGCAGATACGTCCGTGTCCCGTGTAGCTTCTGCCCAGCGACCGCTCGCGGCCCGTTAGACTGGGATTGCCGGCAGCCAGGATGCCGGGAGTTTGTAGCCATCTTCTCTGCTGATGTTGTCAGGCTGCTTAATAATTTCGATCGCCTCCCGTACATTGCGTTCTCACATCCACGATTCTTTCGCCAGTACTCGGACTTCCTGTAACCTGATAGTTGTCCACAGTCACGGTGGTGTTCCGCTATCGTCGATTTTACAACGGTGACATCAGACATCGATAGTCTGTAATAAATAGAAGCACCTATCCCCATGGAAAACCAGTCGTGCCCTGAGGAAGGCTGTTGCAATTCGGCCGAACGTCGGTGTTAGTTTATTATTGTTGTTAGTTTTTAGCAATGACGCGGCATAATACCCACAAGAATTTTAATCACCAGAATGAAACTGATTCATCACCCACTCTGTTCTGCAAATTTAACTCAAAGTTTAGTCTTCCTACACTCCGAGTTGAAAATTTGGAGAGTTTTGTCTTTACAAATTATTTTGAAGACACTGATGAAAGCTGTTTTCCTACAGGATGAAATGAATCATAAGCTCTGTGGCCCTGCTCTTTACCCTCGAACGGAGATTATGTTGAAAAATGCAATGATTTGTTCGTTGTAAAATATCTGCATTCTTTTGTCATCATTATCAAAAGAAGCCCGTACTGTTCCATTCAAATTTTATTTCCGATCGTTTTTGTTTTCAATCTCGTAAAATTTCCCTCGATTGTTAAATAATCTTCTAGGCTACTGTGATATAAATCCAATCCCAAAGAAAGCAGGTGTTGACAGATGTGAAAATTACCGAACAGTCAGTTTAATAAGCCACAGCTGCAGAATACTAACACGAATTCTTTACAGACGAACGGAAAAACTAGTAGAAGCCGACCTCGGGGAAGACCAGTTTGGATTCCGTAGAAATACTGGAACACGTGAGGCAATACTGACCTTACGACTTATCTTAGAAGAAACATTAAGGAAAGGCAAACCTACGTTTCTAGCATTTGTAGACTTAGAGAAAGCTTTTGACAATGTTGACTGGAATACTCTCTTTCAGATTCTGAAGGTGGCAGGGGTAAAATACAGGGAGTGAAAGGCTATTTACAATTTGTACAGAAACCAAATGGCAGTTATAAGAGTCGAGGGACATGAAAGGGAAGCAGTTGTTGGGAAGGGAGTAAGACAGGGTTGTGGCCTCTCCCAGATGTTATTCAATCTGTATATTGAGCAAGCAGTAAAGGAAACAAAAGAAAAATTCGGAGTAGGTATTAAAATCGATGGAGAAGAAATAAAAACTTTGAGGTTCGCCGATGACATTGTAATTCTGTCAGAGACAGCAAAGGACTTGGAAGAGCAGTTGAACGGAATAGATAGCGTCTTGAAAGGAGGATATAAGACGAACATCAACAAAAGCAAAACGAGGATAATGGAATGTAGTCAAATTAAATCGGGTGATGCTGAGGGGATTAGATTAGGAAACGAGACACTTAAAGTAGTAAAGGAGTTTTGCTATTTAGGGAGTAAAATAACCGATGATGGTCGAAGTAGAGAGGATATAAAATGTAGACTGGCAATGGCAAGGAAAGCGTTTCTCAAGAAGAGAAATTTGTTAACATCGAGTATAGATGTAAGTGTCAGGAAGTCATTTCTGAAAGTATTTGTATGGAGTGTAGCCACGTATGGAAGTGAAACATGGACGATAAATAGTTTGGACAAGAAGAGAATAGAAGCTTTCGAAATGTGGTGCTACAGAAGAATGCTGAAGATTAGATGGGTAGATCACATAACTAATGAGGAAGTATTTAATAGGATTGGGGAGAAGAGAAGTTTGTGGCACAACTTGACCAGAAGAAGGGATCGGTTGGTAGGACATGTTCTGTGGCATCAAGGGATCACAATTTAGTATTGGAGGGCAGCGTGGAGCTTAAAAAATCGTAGAGGGAGACCAAGAGATGATTACACTAAGCAGATTCAGAAGGATGTAGGTTGCAGTAGGTACTGGGAGATGAAGAAGCTTGCACAGGATAGAGTAGCATGGAGAGTTGCATCAAACCAGTCTCAGCACTGAGGACCACAACAACAACAACTGTGATATTCCTGGCTGTGGAGGCCAGTATTTTATTTTGCTAGAAGCTTGGCTTGAAGCAGCTTGACACACGTGAAGTAGCATATGGTACAAAAGTGGGGTGAGGTACAAGCGGCAGATGGTACAGTATGTACCAGTTCCGTGGGAGAGTCCGCTGATTGTGCTGAACTTGCTTCTGATTGGTCGGCACATTCTCTTATTAATTATTTTTATACCTTTCATTGTATTTAACCCAGTTTGTATTATGATAAGCTCTCATGGTTACCCTACGAGTCTATCGTTTTTGTTTATTAAATTTCACTGGTTTTGAGAAAAATAAGAGTAACGATATTGCAACTGAAATGCTTCGGACACCTTCCGGTCGCTTTGGCGAGCCTGGTGGGCGAAGTACTTTGGTTGCGCTAGTCACTCTGTTTCGGGCGTTCAAGAGGTACGGAAGCGTGACTGCTTCGGTCGTTCTGGAGGGACGGACATGTCGTACTCTATATCGGAAGTTGTCAGAAAAGTTACCGTACTATTAAGAAAGCTATGTCAAGTGTTGTAAAAGAAAGTGTAAAATGTGCAATTATTTAAAATATAACCAAACAGGATACATTAATGAGAAGTGTCGCACCATTTTCAGTCCTACAGATCTTGCCCTCTGTAGATACGGAGACTAGCCTGGGCAAGTGGCATCCCATAAAAACCACAATCACAGGTTCAAGTTGACAGTACAGCAGCCTTCGCCGAAGAAGATCCCACGGCCTACGAGCTGTCTTCTGCGCTGGGGACACAACTTTAGAAAACGACAAGTTGGTGGGAAAAAAGGTTCCAGATCTGACTTCCAAAGCTCACATAATTTGCAGTACTCATTTATAAACTTAACTCGTTTGTCTGCCACAACTTCAAATCACTGCCAAAGCCGTTATGGACGAATCTTCCCAGCAGATCATCAACCGTTAAAATGTATAGACGTCCACACAACTGGGAGGAGGAAGTTCGTTAATTAAATCCTAACAGCAAGCTAGAACAACAGCGCCGGCGGAACTGAGTCAGAGTAACATCAGGGCAATTAATGAATTTTGTGTAGAACTAACCTGGTCAATTATCGCCTGTCCGAAGATGCAGTAGGTCCCCGTCTGATAGAGATACGCCGGGAAGGTAAACATCATCTTCACCATAGAGCTGCGTTCGATGTCTTTCTGCAGGAGCTTCGAACAAAAACAGGAAACAAGGAATGGAGCAATGGGAGAAAGAGGATCTCGCATTTAGCTTATAGTAACAGACCCAAACTTCTAATTGCTTTATAATTTTATACTATGTGATAAAATGCAGTTATGGTGTACTAAAGGCTGATAAATTTTTAATGATAAATGTTGGAGAATGCAGATCAACAAATAAAGAATGGGACTAACATAGTAAACTTATGGATAGTTGCGGTTAAACCGGAGTTTTACTGTGCACTGATTTTCGTATCGTCTGTCGAAAAGATTAGTTTATTTCTTTCATCGTAAGAACCACTCAAATATTATTTACAATACATGAGTTTCTACTGCAGGATGAGGACAAAACTTCTTCCAAGGGATTTCATTACTGTTTTGGAAACTACGTAAATTCCTGACGAATTTGAGACCCGTTTCCTCCATATGATACGGTGCCCTTCCCCAAAGTTTAATTGTGGTTGTTGCAGCAGTTTTTCGAGCTGAAAGATACTCTCAAACTGTTATGAATTTATAGACTGGAGGTTCTGTAACTGTTTTTAAAGGAAGATTTTTCTTATTTCATCTCGAATTGATTTCTAGATACAAGGTATAACATTTAAGTTCATAGTAAATAAAACCTACTTTTTTATCATAAAGCTAATGAAATCTATCTATTATTTGTTTAGTAGCTTGTCTTCTTTGTCGAAAATTTGGCGGGGTTAATGCAAGTAAATTCTTTCAGGTTCCTTCTGACTGTATAATACGCCATGTGCTTCATTCATGAGCACTTCGCATTCCATCGGTAAGTTACTGGAGGACGAAAATTTTCAGATCTTTATTATAAGTTCCAACGCTAGGTGCCTATTAGGTACGAGAAAATGCTAAATATCACCATTAATAATAGCATTTCAGTCTGTAAGACTGCATCTTTTTTGGCTGAACGATATGGTTAACATGCTCAGTGGCGGGATGGCTACACCACCAAAGTACCTAAAGTGTTTCAGAAGCACAGTGCTAATCCTGAGGACTACACAAGGCTAGCTGAAAATATATGAGTAGACATCGTTATTGTTATTTTTTTGCACGGTCTTAAATGATTACGTCGTTTCATAGTCTGTTAATATCAAACCTTACACAGTGTACAGTGTTTCGTTATGTTACGCACGCAGTTATTTAAAACACTACACTTAGATCCAGTCTCATACAGTTCAAACTCTGACTTACAAGAAGTATCACATTTTTGAATGTCAGGCTTACCATTATAAATGTGAACATATGTAAACACATGTTCATCATGTTCGTGGAGAGCAGAATGTACAGTGGCTGGCTCATTACGTTCTCCAATTCCTGAACGTACCTGGAAAGAAAGATAATCGTTTGTCTTGCAGCACGGAGTGTGCTTTAATTAAAATTACTGAAAGCTTCGATCTGTATTATGGACCGGGATCGCACCCTTACCTTTGACTTTCACGGGAAGTGATTGCGCTTCAAGAAAGGCAGCGATCCTGGTACGATTATCGTTCCCATAAATGGTTTCATATTATTATAGTTCGGAAGACAGAATTACTAGTAGCATCCACCCTGAAAGAGGTTTCTATAGAAGGAATGGATTCGTAATCGGGTGTATGGTGGTTCAAATATCCGTCCACCATCTAGAATTAGGTTTCTTGCAGCTTCCCTAGATCACGTAGGGCCAATGCCACGATGGTTCCATCGAAACGATATGGCCGATTTCCCTCCACTCTCTTCGAAACTCGAACATTTTTAACGAAAACAAAGTAGTGGTTCAGGTATTGGTCTATTTGTTTATAAATGCAACTTCATTAATTTCTACTGATCGCGCCTCTATATGAGAAATTTTTAATGTGGGCTTTTTACGAAACCAAGTATGTAGGGAATTGTTTTCTTAATAGACGACAACGTAAATGGGCCGAAGCTCTCGCTTGTCAATGACGAATCACACACCCGCCTCCTCAGCCGACATCGCTAACGCGGACCCGTGTGGTGGCGCTCGAAGTAGGCCGCTTCTAATCCTGGTGGTGGATGAAATTTTCATTGCTAGCATTTGGCCGGCCGCTGTGACCGAGCGGTTCTAGGCGCTTCAGTCTGGAAACGCGCGACCGCTACGGTCGCAGGTTCGAATCCTGCCTCGCTCATGGAATTGTGCGAGGTCCTTAGGTTCGTTAGGTTTAAGTAGTTCTAAGTTCTAGGGGACTGATGACCTCAGAAGTTAAGTCCCTTAGTGCTCAGAGCCATTTGAACCAAACACAACAAATTCCTTAATTTTTCTGGTGGCCTAAAAATACACGTACTCTTGTGTCCCTTGAGGATTCTTTCTGTTCTTGAAGACATGTTGCCACAATACTGCAAGAACGCTATTGCAATGAGTGCTTTCGCATCTTCATTCACATCCCTATTTTGAACTTGCTTAGAACTGAATCCACGTCTGTCAGAACAACCGCTCTGTCTGAACACTGTTTTTAGGTGTTCTAGTTCATCAGGCAGTGTCTCAGTACCAGAGACCACATGTGTTGTATGTACCAAAGAGTGTATGACACTACAGCACTTCGCAACATGATGTCAACTTTCTTTCCTGTCGTCCTTTGTCTCGCTTCAACGTGGGGTCGACCATGTTATTACGGATTTTGCAGTGTCAGTTGCAGAGGGTGGGTAGATGTCCTTCCTGCCGCCACCCCGAACCCCCACAGGATGGAATTAGTGTAGCTGTCTGCAGCTAGGGTAAGCCATGAAATAGTGCGAATCACGTAACTGAGGTGGAACTGGGGACCAGCCCAGTATTCGCCTAGCAGGATGTGGAAAACTGCCTGAAAACCACATCCAGGGTCACTGGCATACTGCTGGCCCTCGTCGTTAACCCACCCGGCTGATTCGATCTGGGGCTGGCGCGCCTACCAAAGTCCAAGAAGCAGCGCATTAGTGCTCTCGGCTTCCCTGGTGAGTAGGATGACATCAGTCTGTGTCCTGCAAATATAGCTCTGTATGAGTTGGTTTGCAGTAGCCGCTATGTTCCAGTGTAACGTCGACCTTTCTTCTGTCCATGACATCCACGATAAGATGCAATTTTTTCCACCTCCATGATGAGCTGTATGTTCATATGGAGCGAGTTCTAATGCTGGAGAAACATGGGTGAAATCTCTCTTCCGTGTGGCCAGACCACATATCTGCCGTCTACACACTGCCAGAAGCAGGAAGGTTGGAATGGTTCAAAATGGTTGGTTCAAATGGCTATGAGCACTATGGGACTTAACATCTATGGTCATCAGTCCCCTAGAACTTAAAACTACTTGAACCTAACTAACCTAAGGACGTCACACAACACCCAGCCATCACGAGGCAGAGAAAATCCCTGACCTCGCCGGGAATCGAACCCGGGAACCCGGGCGTGGGAAGCGAGAACGCTACCGCACGACCACGAGATGCGGGCAGGAAGGTTGGAGACTCGCCGACTGCAGTGCTTTTTCCTCAAAGTCTTCCATAGAATATTTGGCCACAGTGGCGGAAAGAGGACTTCCCACAGCGACACTGTCCACTTGTTCAAAACAGTTGTTATTGGATAAGAAATAAATTGAGGTAAGCCCATGTTTAAACTTGCTGTTAATATGCTCTAATGAGTCCTGCAGAGGTACTTTCATAAATTTGCAACGTCACAGCTAATCAAAACAGTTGTAGCTTAAGTGTCTTCTGGCGTCCTATGAAGTGCTCTGAATTCCGTATATGATAGTCACATTTTCCTACACTAGGTCCCAACAGAGAAGTAAGATATTTAGCCAGGAAATAGGTAGGGGCTCCAATGTTTCTCGCTATTGGCTGAAGAGCGGTCCCATCCTTATGTATCTTGGGTAGACTGTACAGTCTTGGGAGGACTGGAACCTGTTGACGCAGGCCCTTAATGACTTTAGTCTGAACAGAACTCTTCTTGTGAAGATCTAATGCTTTTTTTCTGAATCTTGCCATTCGGATCCTCTCCTGGCTTGCGATAGGCAGGATTGTCGAGAAGCGCCTCAATCTTACAGTTGTATTCAGCTCGTGAGAGAACGCCGGTGGCTTCTCCCTTATTGGCATGTAAAATAACTAGTCCTTTGCTTGCTGTCAAGTATCACAGAGCCTTACTTTCTGCTGAACTGAAACTTTTTTGTCGGGGCTCGGTTAAAATTCGGCAAGTGTCCCTCCTAATCTCATCTGCAACATTTTGTCTTGCGGAGTATGGATGTAGATATAGTTTGTGAATTACTCTCAGGGTCGTCGTGGAGTTTTCAAAGAAATGCGTCTGACTCACCATTTAGTGCTCAAAAGTCTCAGCTCTCATAAAGAACCTTCAAGAGAGCGTTTTGTGTGTTGCAGATGAGATTAGGAGGGACACTTGCCGAATTTTAACCGAGCCCCGACAAAAAAGTTTCAGTTCAGCAGAAAGTAAGGCTCTGTGAGACTTGACAGCAGGCAAAGGACTAGTTATTTTACATGCCAATAAGGGAGAAGCCACCGGCGTTCTCTCACGAGCTGCAGATGCAGCACTAGCTGATTTTTGACTGGACACTGGTTGAGGAGGAAATTGACGGTGGACTGGCGAAATAACCCATGCCTCAATACACCTGATGCGATCAGGAGAACCACAGAAAAACCTTGATCAGCGTTATGACACGAGCTCTCCTCAGAATTAATAGCACAAAGTCTTGGGCAGTGTGGATTTGTGTCGATGTGAGCGAACATAACATAATGACTGTAAAAAAGTCAAAAATTTGGAAGGTCAATCCATATCTGTTGCTCACAGCATATAACATACGACAGATATACACTCCTGGAAATTGAAATAAGAACACCGTGAATTCATTGTCCCAGGAAGGGGAAACTTTATTGACACATTCCTGGGGTCAGATACATCACATGATCACACTGACAGAACCACAGGCACATAGACACAGGCAACAGAGCATGCACAATGTCGGCACTAGTACAGTGTATATCCACCTTTCGCAGCAATGCAGGCTGCTATTCTCCCATGGAGACGATCGTAGAGATACTGGATGTAGTCCTGTGGAACGGCTTGCCATACCATTTCCACCTGGCGCCTCAGTTGGACCAGCGTTCGTGCTGGACGTGCAGACTGCGTGAGACGACGCTTCATCCAGTCCCAAACATGCTTAATGGGGGACAGATCCGGAGATCTTGCTGGCCAGGGTAGTTGACTTACGCCTTCTAGAGCACGTTTGTTGGCACGGGATACATGCGGACGTGCATTGTCCTGTTGGACCAGCAAGTTCCCTTGCCGGTCTAGGAATGGTAGAACAATGGGTTCGATGACGGTTTGGATGTACCGTGCACTATTCAGTGTCCCCTCGACGATCATCAGTGGTGTACGGCCATGATGCCGGGTGTTGGCCCTGTGTGCCTCGGTCGTATGCAGTCCTGATCGTGGCGCTCACCTGCACGGCGCCAAACACGCATACGACCATCATTGGCACCAAGGCAGTAGCGACTCTCATCGCTGAAGACGACACGTCTCCATTCGTCCCTCCATTCACGCCTGTCGCAACACCACTGGAGGCGGGCTGCACGATGTTGGGGCGTGAGCGGAAGACGGCCTAACGGTGTGCGGGACCGTAGCCCAGCTTCATGGAGACGGTTGCGAATGGTCCTCGCCGATACCCCAGGAGCAACAGTGTCCCTAATTTGCTGGGAAGTGGCGGTGCGGTCCCCTACGGCACTGTGCAGGATCCTACGGTCTTGGCGTGCATCCGTGCGTCGCTGCGGTCCGGTCCCAGGTCGACGGGCACGTGCACCTTCCGCCGACCACTGGCGACAACATCGATGTACTGTGGAGACCTCACGCCCCACGTGTTGAGCAATTCGGCGGTACGTCCACCCGGCCTCCCGCATGCCCATGTGATGTTACAAAATAGAAGTGATGTTGCTATTCAATGGAAAGTTGGAAATCGAGATTTAACTAACTGTTTTATCAATCACAATTGGCGTAAGAATCATGGATTGACCATTGTCATAAAATATTGCATTATGAGATGTGAATAGTTTTTACTTGCGGTTTCGCGTAGCTTGAGGCAGTCACAACTAGCGTGCTATTGATTAAGAAGTTGCGTTATCGTCTTTCTAATTACTTCATGATCGTAGATACGATCATACCCGGTTGTGAAGTTATTGTTATGACAAAAAAATTTCCTAAGGGACCAGGAAGTTCTTAAGGGCGCAAAAACAACTGTAACATCACACAAAAGAGAAATTCAATATTAAAACTGATGCAAGAAGACGATAAAACAGTTTTCTTTTTATCAATGTAACACGCACATTGGACTGCTGATCTTGGAGTCTGTAATATTAGCAAAATGCATAATTAAAATGAAAATAATACTGAGGAGATAATAGGAATGAGCACTGCTAAATGATTCAGTATTCCCAGAACAAATATTTATTATAACTAAAACATATATCGTACCTTAAGCTTAATACAACAATGACGGTAGATTTTTATGTCCGTATCATGTCCATTTAGCGCTCTTTTATATAGCCATTGTCTTCTTTGAGTCGCTCGTGGGTCGTCGCGGTAAGTTATAACAGTTCTTTACACTTCACTCAACTCAGACATACACGTTTTTATACATTTAGTAAAAATTAGATCAGACTGCCACAAATCTGCGTCCGTCTTACTTCAGAAAAACAGTAAAAGTCTTTTTAGCGCTCAAGGCTTCATTTGTTCTCCAGCGAACAAAATAGTGAAGGATCGCATATCCATTCGTATTTTTCTGTTTTTATTGCCGCCCAAAGACGACGAATTACATTATCTAGAAAATTCCACCGTCGCCATGCGACGCCTTATTATATATTAATCATTCTTTATAAACAAGTATTTGCCTTCTGGCTGAATTTGCTGTTTTAATTAAGTCAAAAATAGCGAATATCACATTGCCTCCCATGAGGAGAGAGGGAATGCCGAAGGATTACCTCGATCCTCATGTCCTCATGAGATATTCGTGATTTTTGGTGTGACATTTACATAACGTTACTGGCGTACAAAGTACATAAATTGAAATCACATTTATAAACATATATCAGATATTTATCATTTTTCAAAATAAAGTTTTTCATTCTTTGTTCATCAGTCACTTCATTCCATAATACCAAGATTAACATTTATGTGCATATTTAAGTTTGGTCCATATTTGCTTATAACAATAAGTGAACGTTCATTTCGCACTTCAGGGGATAGAATTCAGGAATTACTTTCTCTTGAGCTTAACAACTAATACATGAGTACAGTGAGTGCTTATTTTCACTAAACTAGAGTGGACAATGTTCGAGCATCTGTTGACTCATTGTGGTTCAATTACAGTTTAATAACGTAGCACTGCACTTCGTGATGCTTTCACTTTCTGTGTTAGCTGTCTACGGCGTTCATCATGCAGTACATCTGTCCTTTCCACTGTGGTGCCAGGAATTCATGCGGCTTCCCGGGTTTTTATTTACAATATGAAACAGAAGAAGTGGAAAATTATTAGTATGACTTACAAACTACTGGATACATTTGTTAAGGATCGGGACTGGTCTGGAGTTTAGGGTCTTCCTATAGTGCACATTCATTTTCTTTGTCCATCAAGAGACAGGATTATAATTCATTTTAGCAGTGTTCAGGAGTGCCGGTATTAATGGCTTTAAGGCCTGAGTAATCTAACAATCTACTTCTCACTCATCTTAACTTCAACTCAAGAAAATTGCTTAATTTAATATGAAAATGTAGTCACACAAGTGTACAAATGTCTTTCCTCCAGTATGTACGATTGAAGTCATGGCGGTTAGCAGTTTAAAGTTTGGATTGTTTCGTCAGCCACACGTCAGCCACTCACAGCGGCTGCACAGTGTTGCGTGAGCTCCAACACTCAGTATCCGTTCGCGCTCAGGCCGTAACAGAGCTGCTGGTCGTCGATTGCTCCCTTTTTTTTTTTTTTTTTTTTTTTTTTTTTTGTGAACTTCGTATCACACGAGTGCATCGATACAAACACCTCGCGCGCGTTTCCCATCGGAGGAGCTGGACACTGAAGTTGCCTCCATTCTTCTCTGTCAACTGCCTCCCATGAGGCTCACAGGTAAGTGACGACGAATGTTTTAGCTGTCGCTGCACTTAGAACAACACTGAACTTTGCGTTGCACCTGTTGTCGTAGCCTTGACTTCTATTTTACACTTGCAGTACAACACTACCACTAGTATACAGTGAACAGTTATTTTTATTATGCACGTCGCACTTTAGTGTGCATCTTCACACAGCATTCGTGCTTAGTTCCTTCGCCGATGGAGTTAATTTACAAAACAATCAATTTTGCACGTTTCCTCCATTGGTACAGAAAGACTTATATTCTACTATTTACAAAATATCACTTACGAGCTAATATTTACAATTAATGGTCACTCCTTTTGTTAAGTCCAGTGAACAACTGCTTTATGAATGGACTCTTTATATCTCAAGATTTGCTTTCACTAGTGAACCTAAAAATATTCCTTCAAACTTTCTTTTAAGTGCTCATCTCCTCATTATGAAAACTACAGGTTTCGCAACACTCGTTACATTTATTCTTTAGTGCACCCAAGATCATTTTCTACTGCCACGCAGCATATCTACTACTTAACGAGTACACATTTAACGCTGAATCTTTTTTTTTTCTTTTTGTGCTTTCCTTTGTGCTTGCCAAATTTTTTTTGTATTTGAGGGCAGACTGGATAACAATAGTTCTCCCTCTTCGCTTCATGTACTCAGCAATCGTTCTCTGTTTAAAAAAATAGGGTAACGCGTGTCTACTATTTTTTTTGCATGAATGGAATTACCGACAGTTCACTGGGTTTACGCAACCGGTCCATAACAAACATTACCAAAGCTAGCGAAGTTCATCACGCTACGTGTCTCATTTCTCATAAGCACTGCTTTGCCCCGAAGCACACGTGCCTTTTACAAGTCGACCCTTGGTCTGGGTTAATGAACCAGGATCAAAAGGAACGGGCACAAGGAAAATGGATTTCATAAGAGGAGTGTCTTAGACATTTTTGCAATAAAATCTGCATGTAAATAAAATTATCATAATAAACATAGGCACATATATAAATTTCAACCTCTTTCATTACAGCATGTTTTGCTACTTCTACGTCTTACTCTGGTTATAGTCAGTATTAAGTTTAAATATCACTAAATTGCTTGTTCTTTAGATTAGCCTTCAATTAGGGTATTGAATGGTCGCTAGATTACACTACAAATCTTCTGAAGATCTTTACTTGGACTTATTTATGATACAGGGGGCTTGCTGTGTGGTTATTTAGTACCTTTATTCTACTGAAATCAATTCGTCAGCTAACATTCCTCATATACTCTTTACATTGAGCACAGATCACAGGGAAATAGTTTACTTTCATAGCAATTAATGGCCTCGTGGAGTACTTACGCTACATTATTGATGCTTCATGGTTTGCCTCTATTTGTACTGTATTTCACCCCACTTAGTTTACTACAGCTTATTGTCTCCTTGCGTGAACACATGTGGGTTACCACTTGTTTTTCCATTTAACAGCACGCTTTAACTGAACTTTAAGCTATTTCTTCTACTCCTGTCCACTGTCTGGACTGTTTGACCATGTACCTTTTTTTTTTTAAGCAGGTAATTTAGGCTTTTACAACAGAACTTCAAGTACTTACATTACTAAAAATAAATCTATAAATCTTCTTGTACCTTGAGAGAAGTGCTTATTTACGCATCCTCCTCCATTTCTCACCTTTACATATTTATATAGGTCCGGGCAATCGCTTCGCAAGCACTTTTTTTTTCTTAATACTAACTTAAAATTAAATTGAAATTCTTGGTGCAACCCCAATTTCCTGCTTCAGCTTGTTGAAGAAATATCAGTTCAATGTCCATCACTATAAACAATTTTTCCATACATAGCATTTAATACTTAAAGTTTACATGTAGTAGCCGTTACCATGTAGTCAGTTCGCTGTTCAACACAATACTTGTCATTAACAGTTCACACAAGGAAATTTCCAGTACGTAAGAAGCAAGAAACCGAAACAGATTCTATCTGCAGTTGAGGCTGCGTCTGTAAACTAACTCTGTTTCAATGGACCAATCGCTCCCGATATGGAGCAGCCCTGAATCGGCAATGATAAAACTTGTGAAACAGAAGACACCTGTCTGAAGAAACATGGTGACATGACATTGATGTTTGCTCCTGTATCAACAACGGCTGTGAAAGGAATGTTGGAAACAGAAATCTTAATCGAAGCCTGGACCTGTTCATCATAAATGTCGTTAATGTCTTGAGCTTCTAGGTCAGGTGCAAGGTCATCTCGTAAGTCGGTCTCATGGTCGTACCGTATCGCATTAACATACTCAGAATCAGAGTATTCGTTAGTACCCCCACTGGAACCGGCAGCGACCTCTAGGAGGCTGAAACGTGCTGCCTCTAATTTTCCGCAGGGTGTTTAGTCTGTTTGTCATTCATAGCCTTAAGTGTTTGTTCCGTTTCATATTGGTGCTGGTTATGTGGTACAAATGCCGGTGTAAAGGGGTAAAATCCACTGGGTGCATTCACTTGTGAATAAAACATTTGAGACGGCTGCTGTCGCCCGATCTTTTGGTTGCCGGCAGAACCATTTCCTTGTGAAGGAAAGTTCGCATTTGGTACCGTTTGAAAATTGTTCCGCGGTCCTCTATTCTGTGAAAAGTTGTTCTGATGTGCTGGGTGGCCTCCGCCTTGCCCATGCCACTTGCTATTTTTCGACCTATAACTTTGATCGTACACTGGCCCATTTGAAAAATTACCAATCGTTTGTGGAGAATTTCCATACTGCTCCGGCGCAGAATTAAAGGGTAGGTTTCCGTACTGATGTTGTACCTGGTGGTTGTAAATTGGGTGGTATCTCTGCTGATTACTGTAATTGGTTTTCTGCTTCCATTTAAAGTTATTGCTATTTGCGTTTTCATAACGGCTGGCAGGTTGGCAACAGCGGTCGCAGTAGCTCGCTCTCTCCTTCGGCGCATTGTTGTCCGCGTGCGATGCATTCTGCTGGCTGCCAGGGAAGAATTTGCCGCTGCCAACCTTGGAGCGCACATCCTCGCTAATTAAATCTAAGGAATCCAGCACAGAAAGGAATACATCCGTGTCTTCTTCGGACACATTTACTAGTTTCTCTCTAATAGACACAGGGAGTTTGCTTTTGAGAATCATAATTACGTCCTTGGAAGAAATCGGAGAATCCCAGAATTTAATTTTTGCTAGATACTTCTCAAAGTATCGCCGGAGACTTCCATGCTTCTCATTGAAAATTTCCGCACCATACACCTCCTTCCTTAATCTTTGCTGTACCCCATTACTCCAAAATTTTGCCAAGAACATTTTCTCGAACTCTTCATAATTCCTACACGTGTCTACCAGTCCCGTTCCCCATAATGCTGCATCACCAGAAATAAAGCCAGTGACGAACTGAATACGCTGTCTGTCTGTCCAGCTCCTGGGAAATATGCCGGAAAAATTCTTTAGGAACACGATGGGGTGTATTTCTCGCTTCTGCGGATGAAAAACAGGAAAAGTGCGATGCTTAATCACACTTTCCTCTTGCATTAAACTCACAATTGTGGGCGGATCATTTAGTTTCCCTACTCGGGACTCAACAGGACTGTTGTTTTGCATGTAATCAGGCGGTGAACGATAAGGAGTTGACTGACATTCGTCACCGTCTGAAGAGTTGTTCCCTATAGTTTGCGTATGTGTGTGCGGATTTTCTACCCAGTTTCTCAGCATTCTAACTTCGTCCACTACTTGCTGCTTCCACTCGGGAAGATCCCGTGTAAGTGTCCTCCGAATCTGTCCCAATTCAGAAACTACTGTGTCTCCCGACTTACCAGGAGCAGCTAAGATTTCATAAGTTACATCCTTGACAGTCTCCCTAAGCTCCTCCCTGACCTTCTTTTCGATAAAAATATCTTTACCCTTTATCCATTCACTGTAGTGTTCCGACAATGCCTCCGCGTGTGCTTTCACGGTGCTCTTAACCTGTTCTTCGATATTGATTGAGTCTATCTGCCTCGACAGATCCTCTACTACACCTTCAATGTCAGATACTGCATTTCTAACTGAGTTTATTTCTTTGGTAGCTGCCTGAATTTTTGTGTTTAATGTTCCAGATACTTCAGCTATTTCACTTTTCACCTGTTTCTGCATTTTCTGAATTTGATCACTGATCTTAGTTTGCACCTCACCCAAATGGGTATTTAATTCAGCCGTAATTTCTTTATGCAGATCTGTTTTGATTGTGCCTAGCTCTGTTTTTAATGATTCGCTTACAGCATCTAGTCGGGCGTTAACAGTCTCATTTTGTGTTTTTATAGTCTCATTTTGTGTTTTTATATTCTCATTTACTGCGTCAAACTGTTGTTTCAGCATTTCCATTAACGCACCGAGGTCATTTGTAGCTGCAGCGGGACGAGTTTGGACTTCAGGGTCACTTTCCCCTGTTACAGACATGGTTAGTTCAGTTTCCACACGGGAACCTACCGTTCGCGATCGTAAAGGGTATGGAATACTATTAACGTCTTCACTCCCGTCTCCTGTCTCTGTTTACTATCTGCCATTTTCGTCAGTAAATCAGGTGCTACGCAAAGCTTTCGTCGTTTGTCAGTGACGTGGTGAGTCCGCTAAGAGCACCGCCCTCGCGTGAGCAACAAATGAAATTCTATCTGGCAAGAAGACAAGATGGAACCTAACCGTTTCAGACAAATGAATGAAGATGCTCTTCACTGCAAATTGCACACACTATCCACCATGTTGAAAATGTAATACAGCTATACTAACAATGGGGAGAAATAATTTCTATTATCAGACTACGAATAATTTTACTTTGAAAGATAAAATAAAGCAGATTTTCTATAGCGGGAAGGAGATAGAAAGGATGTGGATCGACTTGGAAAAGCAACGTTGCTACTGAAGCACTACACTGCGTATGCAAAATTCTAACTTACTTTTTGATGGCTTGGTTACCGCTATGTTGTCTCAGCAAATTCGCGTCTCTTTTCTTTTCCTTTCTCTCGATAATTAAACTGCGTTATCGACCAGCGTGCTTTCTGTCATTCTCACAGAGAGATGATGTGTACATGAAACGACAGAACATTTATTAATACAAGCACATAGAAATTTTCCAAGAATTTGAACTAATTTTTGGTCAAGTCCCTGTTCGGGCGCCAAGTGTGATGTTACAAAATAAAAGTGATGTTGTTATTCAATGGAAAGTTGGAAATCGAGATTTAACTAACTGTTTTATCAATCACAATTGGCGTAAGAATCATGGATTGACCATTGTCATAAAATATTGCATTATGAGATGTGAATAGTTTTTACTTGCGGTTTCGCGTAGCTTGAGGCAGTCACAACTAGCGTGCTATTGATTAAGAAGTTGCGTTATCGTCTTTCTAATTACTTCATGATCGTAGATACGATCATACCCGGTTGTGAAGTTATTGTTATGACAAAAAAATTTCCTAAGGGACCAGAAAGTTCTTAAGGGCGCAAAAACAACTGTAACATCACACAAAAGAGAAATTCAATATTAAAACTGATGCAAGAAGACGATAAAACAGTTTTCTTTTTATCAATGTAACACGCACATTGGACTGCTGATCTTGGAGTCTGTAATATTAGCAAAATGCATAATTAAAATGAAAATAATACTGAGGAGATAATAGGAATGAGCACTGCTAAATGATTCAGTATTCCCAGAACAAATATTTATTATAACTAAAACATATATCGTACCTTAAGCTTAATACAACAATGACGGTAGATTTTTATGTCCGTATCATGTCCATTTAGCGCTCTTTTATATAGCCATTGTCTTCTTTGAGTCGCTCGTGGGTCGTCGCGGTAAGTTATAACAGTTCTTTACACTTCACTCAACTCAGACATACACGTTTTTATACATTTAGTAAAAATTAGATCAGACTGCCACAAATCTGCGTCCGTCTTACTTCAGAAAAACAGTAAAAGTCTTTTTAGCGCTCAAGGCTTCATTTGTTCTCCAGCGAACAAAATAGTGAAGGATCGCATATCCATCCGTATTTTTCTGTTTTTATTGCCGCCCAAAGACGACGAATTACATTATATAGAAAATTCCACCGTCGCCATGCGACGCCTTATTATATATTAATCATTCTTTATAAACAAGTATTTGCCTTCTGGCTGAATTTGCTGTTTTAATTAAGTCAAAAATAGCGAATATCACACCCACTATACGCCCTCGCTCAAAGTCCGTCAACTGCACATACGGTTCACGTCCACGCTGTCGCGGCATGCTACCAGTGTTAAAGACTGCGATGGAGCTCCGTATGCCACGGCAAACTGGCTGACACTGACGGCGGCGGTGCACAAATGCTGCGCAGCTAGCGCCATTCGACGGCCAACACCGCGGTTCCTGGTGTGTCCGCTGTGCCGTGCGTGTGATCATTGCTTGTACAGCCCTCTCGCAGTGTCCGGAGCAAGTATGGTGGGTCTGACACACCGGTGTCAATGTGTTCTTTTTCCCATTTCCAGGAGTGTAGTTGTTAGGACATACAACGAATTGCAGTTTTCCGTAATCAGCGGAGAAGTTGACACACCAGCTAGAGCGGACAGCTTTTTAGTTGTAGAAATCTCAGGAATAATGTGTAGGTGATTACGACAGACTTTCAATATAATATATAAGTGGACATTTCAGTAATTTTATTATAGTACAGGAACTGCAATGATGTGAATTCGCACTAGACTCTGACATAGCACGATGTAGCACACTCGTTTGGTCTACTGACGTAGAGACACAACACAGATGATCTTCGCAAGACACCGAAGGAGATGGTGACCCATCCTGATTCATTAATGCCCTATTACAGCCAAGAGCTCACGACAGTTATTCGTAGCTTGTCTGAGCTGCCCACATCTGTTTCAATGGAGCACAGATTAACGCTATGTAACCTGATCTGTCACACTGGGGTGCTCGAGTCTGTTGCGTGTTCCTTAGAATATTATCCTATACTTCATGATCGACGAAACGGTGCATCTTTTTGCTTAAGCTATACAAGATGGGCAAAATAAACTTCGCCCAGAAAATATTTTATGCACCTTAAGATAAGCAACTGTGACCTCGGTGGCATTTGTTACGCCATATACAAAAGAAATTACTTATATATATATATATTTTTATTATGAATTTGGCCAGCTATGGACCGCATACAACTTAAGACTTATGGTGTGTCTTTTTCTTCCGTTCTTCCCAGTACTTCTTCATTTTCTCGCCAACTGCTCGTCTCTGCTCATCTGTCCACACTCTCTTGGGTCGAGGTTTTGGCGCATCTTCTTCATAGTTTGCGTTTTCTGTAAGTAGCCTAAAGTTATTCCTGTCACGTATTATTTCTTCTGTAACATCTATTTTGTTGGCGTCTTTCTTTACTGCTTCTATCCATCCTACAGTGTTTTTCAGCTTACTAACGTAATTAAAAATTTTCTTCGTAATCCGTGTTTCTTCCATTCTTTTTAAATGTCCATAAAATTTTAGCCGTCTCTTCCTCATTGTATCTGTGATCTTTTCTGTATTTTTGTATAGGTCTTCATTTCTCCTTTTAATCCACCTATTTTCCTTGTTTTTCTCAGGACCTATAATTTTTCTTAATATTTTTCTCTCTCTTTTTTCTAGGTCTCTTAATTCGCCTTTCTTATTCAATGTTAGGCACTCTGATCCATATGTTGCTTGTGTCCTAATAACTGAATTATAATGTTTAATCTTTGCTGGTATGGATATTGATTTCTTATTGTAGTAGTTTTGTGTTAATTTATATGCAAATTCCAACTTTTTTATTCTTTATTTATTTGTTGTGTTATCCAGTCCATTGGCTTGGATCCACTCCCCCAGGTATTTGAATCTATCAACTCTTTTAATTTTTCCATACTTTGTTTTCATAAACTTTTCTGTATTATGTTTGTGTTCTATATACTCGGTTTTTTCGTAGGATATTTTTAGCCCAGTCTTTTCAGCAATCTCGTGTAACATATCAAGCATAACTGTTGCGTCTGTTCGGTTTTCAGTTATCAATGCCATATCATCCGCAAAGGCTAAACATTTTACTTCAAATTTGTTCTCTCCTTGGCCCATGGTTATACCCTTTGTGCCTCTGTTTCTTAATGTGTTTTCCCATGTTTTTACTACTTTATCTAAAACCAAGTTAAAGAGAATTGGGGACAGTCCGTCTCCTTGTCGAACTCCTGTTTTGATTTTGAATGGTTCAGAAATTTCGCCTTGAAACTTAATTCTTGATGTAGTATCTGTGAGCGTTTGTTCAACAAGTCTTCTGGTGTTTTCATCTATCCCTGATTCATAACGTATGTGGAATAGTGTTTGTCTGTCAACAGAGTCGTAGGCCTTCTTGAAGTCCGCGAAAGTGACTATATATATATATATATATATATATATATATATATATATATATATATATATATTAATTTATCAGCATGATTCTTTCTCCAGAATGAGATTTCCACTCTGCAGCGGAGTGTGCGCTGATATGAAACTTCCTGGCAGATTAAAACTCTGTGCCAGACCGAGACTCGAACTCGGCACCTTTACCTTTCGCGGGCAAGTGCTCTACCAACTTTTTTTTTTTTTTTTAATCTAATGAACAGCTGCAGGAGCAGGACGACGGGTAGGACAGGGGTCGACACCCGAAGCCTGGCCATCCCTCCGCCACGCCCAAGCAACATGTTCAAGTTCGAGGATCGAAGGATCAGGAAGAGGATGTAGTGGGTTTCTCGATGTTGTTTTATTTATTTATTTCTTTAATTTTTATAACATTTATTTGTATTATAGATTTATTTTTGTTTCATTACAAAGAAAGATCCTACAACTGCCGTAGCCGAGCGTCCGAGTCGTCTTCTCGTCTGTTGGAAGGGGTTCCCACCCTATTCCGTCCGTAGAGGATCAATATGCTCCAGGATTCTTCTTCATTTTCAGCGTCTCATACCCGGAACGTGTGGTGTCACCGCCAGACACCACACTTGCTAGGTGGTAGCCTTTTAAATCGGCCGCGGTCCGCTAGTATACGTCGGACCCGCGTGTCGCCACTATCAGTGATAGCAGACCGAGCGCCGCCACACGGCAAGTCTAGAGAGACTTCCTAGCACTCGTCCCAGTTGTACAGCCGACGTTGCTAGCCATGGTTCACTGAGAATTACGCTCTCAATTGCCGAGACGATAGTTAGCATAGCCTTCAGCTAAGTCAATTGCTACGACCTAGCAAGGCGCCATTTATCCTTTGCTATGTATCTAATGAAGCATGTACAGTAACAAGACCAATGTTCACCAATTGTGGATTAAAGTTAAGTATTACAGAAGCTACGTACTTTTCTTTATAGCATTCATTACGTATCCTGTTTCAGACCTCACGCCAGCCTGCGTGAGTTTAAGCGCGTGCCTTTCGGTTACCCGTCACTGTGGACTGGCTGTCTTGTCAGTCCACTACAGAACGCCCCAGTGAGCAGGAGGATCCGCGAATAATGGACCTAAATAATTTGCGAAACGAGTTCTGTACTTCGGGTGGCGGCTGAAAGCTGCATGTGTCGTCATCAATAGGGACCAAAAGTCGAGTGTTCCTTTGGGAGCATCGCAAAATATGCCTTTTAGCCAGTTAACGGCGTTCGTTCTGGTTGATGGAAAGTATACGCCGTCGGGGCGCAATACGTCATCAGGGGAGATAGACTCCAGCAATCGCCGCAAGAGTAATTCCAGCATGCGCTGCGTCAGTAGCCAGCACTCGCTGGTCGCGGCACGCGTCAGACGGTGTGCATCCGAGTCAGCGACTGAGCATGTCGGACACAAGGGGTCGTCCGTCAGATGTATGGAATGTAGCCTCTGACGAGTAGCGAACTTCCCATTCACAACCACGTACCACAATGAACGCACCGTCGTAGGTAGAAAAGGCGTGTGTACCGCTCGCCACACCGTGCTCCAGGCAACTTCAGGATGTCTGCGAGTGACCGCATTTACAGGTTGCCGCTGTTGATAGAGGCGATAATAGTCTTTTGTGCTGGGCTTCCGTGTCGTCGGAAGATCTGACCGTAAGTACCTGAAGTCAGTAAAGAACTCTCTGATGTGGGTGAGTGCCGGTGAAATGTGTCCTACAGAAACCGGGGGATGCAGAGAGTGTGGTGCCACTTCCGCTATCAGGGTGCCCGTCAAAGTGGCGTGGGCAGAGGTCCACGTGCGACGCATAGTGTTGAGATAAAGCGATCGCGCACGGTTATATACGTGAATTAAACCGATACCGCCCGCCCGCTGCGACAGTGTCAGGGTGGCGTATCGGACTTTAAAAACCAGACCGGTGCTTACGAAATGTCCATATGCTGCTTGAAATCTGTCGGCCATCGTAGCTGTCAAGGGAAGGATATGCGCAAAATAATTCAGTTTTGAGACAAGATAGGTGTTGACATAACGTGTTCTGAGGAGCATATCCAAGCGACGCAGTTTGTTGTCCTGCAGCAGAGCACGTGTCTGGTGTAGGAGCCGGCGGTACGTAGCCGCCGCCGTGCGGCGGACATTGCTATAGAATTGCACTCCTAAACACTTGAGTACGGGCACCTTGTCAAAGGGCACCGCCGTTGTGTGGGAAATCCCCCCTCCGACATCCATGTATTTTGACTTCTTCACGTTGATGACGCTCCCAGCGACCGCCCCGTAATGGCGTAGCCACTGTAGCGCCATATGCATTTCATCCTCTGATCTGGCCAGGAACACCACGTCATCGGCGAATGCACCACAACAAAAGGTCACGTCCCGCAAGGAGATACCAGTTAATCGCAGCCGTAGACCATGTAAAGCTGGTTCAAGCGCTGCAGCAAATAATATGCCCGACAGGGGGCACCCTTGTCGCACTGGCCGTCCAACAACAATGTGACCAGACTGATAACCGTTGACCATCATGCGGGAGCGCGCTCCGTGGACCAGTCGACCTGTGCAGACTCCGGAGAGAGGCCCATGTGTTGCAAAACTGCGCGTAAGAAGCCGTGGTCGACGCGGTCGAATGCGTCGTCAAAATCTACGGCGACAAGGGCGCCTCGTATTTTGCAGGCCGCCGTCAAAGCAATTACGTCGCGGTATGCTCCTAACGCCGATTGAATGTTGCTGACACCACCTAAACATGTCTGATCGGTGTGGATGGCTTTCCCGATAGCGGTGTGGAGACGCGCGCGGAGGATACGGGCGAAGATCTTGTAGTCGTTGTTGAGGAGTGTGAGTGGGCGAAAATCCTGCCACCTACAACCACCATTCGGTTTCGGAACTGGGATCAAGATGCCTTCTGTGAATTCTGTGGGGACAGTGATATCAGGGCGGATCAGGTCTTGAAACATTTGGAGCCACTTGTCACCCATAAGGTGGTAAAAAGTGCGGTAGAATTCCAGGGGTAAACCGTCCGGTCCAGGCGACTTGTTCGGTGCTCCACGTGCCAAGGCCGATGTTAGCTCGTCGGGTGTAATGGGCAACAGCAGACTATCATCGGGTGCCACGTCCCGAGGGGCGGGAAAATCGTGCAATAGCTCGTCATAATCACGTACATTTCGCGGATCTTCCATGTACAAGGTCCCATAGGGTCTGGCGAACGTGTGCGCGATGTCCGTTTGTGTCACTGCGCGCCCGCCGTCCTCCGTGTTTAACGCCGTAATGAGCTGACGTTTGCGGTGGCGCCTCTCGCGCACAATGTGATACACTGACGCTGTTTCGTTGGGGATACAGTCTTGCACCCGCTGACGGATGCGGACACCTTCTAGCTGCTCTGTCCTGATGTGAAGTAGACGAGCTTTGATGCGTTGTACGGACATCTGACGTTCGGAAGACGGCGGTTGCGTCGCCAGCTCACGTAACGCTGTATAGCAAAATTCCGATGTTGCCCTTTGCCAGTTCGATCTGTCACGCCCGTAGGCCATCAAGGTCTTTCGGAGTGCAGGTTTGACACATCCCAGCCACCACAGCAACGTGGGAGCATACATAGGCAGGCGCCTGATACATCGACGCCACGTGTCAGTGACTGCTCGCCGACACGCTTCCTCGCGAAGGAGGGAGACGTTCAGCGTCCACGGGCCCCTGCTGCGTCTTGTGAGTTGTCGGGGCAAGGTGACAGTGCAGATGTACGCGAGATGGTCCGTGAAGGCCGTCGGCCAGAGTTCTGCATGACGGGTTGCTGTGCGGAGGGCACGCGAGACGTATATCCGGTCCACACGACTGGCAGAATGGCTGGTAAAGTGCGTATATCCACTCTGGGTCCCATGATGTAAGAGCCATGTGTCGTGGAGCGCGAGGTCACGTATCAATGCTTGTAGAGCCGGGCATGGGTCGTAATGCGGTATCTGGTCCTCGGGCCGCAGAACACTGTTAAAATCGCCGCCCACTATGTAATGGTCCATATTTCCATGCAAAAGTGGGGCTACCTCCTCCGAATAGAAGACACGCCCGTCACCACGGTGTGAATTACCGGAGCGAGCGTAGACGTTAATGAGGCGGACTGCGCCAAGTACGTCGCGTCCGTCGCGTCTATGCCATCTCGGAGAAGGATGGCCGTTCCTCCTGCGCCATCACCTACGGGTAGGCTTATTAAAAATAATTAGCCACTGCGAGCATTCGAGGTGGGAGATATTGCAAGGAAATTCAATTTGTGATAACAATAACAAGTTTATTGCATCAGAAATACGAATAACTTACATAAAATATGTGTAGCCGCTCAATGGCTTCATTCCGTACAGCGAAACAAAAGTGTGTGTCCCATAAAATACGTCCTTCCTCCTCAGCGGTACAATCGCGTCTCTTTCGATCCTTTTTTATTTTCATAGACATTAAATAAAGATGCTACTCTTAAATTATAGCATCATACCAGTTGTTTCAAGAACATTAACTGTATCTTTAGTACTAATTATATTCATAAAATACGTAACTACGGTTTACAACCGATAAAAATGTCGATATTTATGTGACTTACCGTCGCTCAGCCTAACATTATCCGTCCTAAGTGCAGGTGATGTTAGTTAAGATGCCTACCTAAAGGTGCCTCAACTGTATTCGGGTCAGTTTCATTTTGACCGCCCTGTTTTTAGATTGTCAGTTGGGTGCTATGGCTAGTCATACGGATGCACGCAGTACGACAGTCTGTTCCTGTGTCGAGGAGTAGTGATAGATGTGGTAGACGTATCAGGGACTGCGTGCCATTCCACGTAATCATCACCCAAACGTGAAAAACTTCAACACCTGGGTAATTAACCAGCATTTGATCGCGGGCAATTACACTTACATCGCGTGAATCGTTCATCTTTTGGTTTATGTTCACAGTGATGACCAATGCAAAGTTGACGATATATCGCTCACGTGTCGCCTCGAACTACAACGGTGTGCAAAACTTGTGGACGATCTCTCGCTGCCAACTAACATAATATGAAGAAACTTGAACCATATACACAAAGAACTTCTACAGTTTAATACTGAAGGTAATTGAAAGAATTACTCGAGGAGACGAACAGAAAAGACACTTATATTCGCATAAAATAAATACACTGCGATTTATGAAGGTTCCATGGACATTAAAAAAGGTGGGATATCGTGACCACCACGGACTGTAATACACACTCTGCAACGAGCTCCCATGCTGGCCGCAAGGTTCTAAGAGTTCTTGGGGTAGGGCTTTCCATTCCTGCAGCAGCGCAGCTTGAGACTTCCAGAATGTTCTTTGATACATGTGGATGTTTCCCCAATGTATCCCACGCGTGTCCTATGCATGGGCTTTAAGTCGGATTAACGAGCAGTCCAGTATCTCCTTCCTAAAGCTCCCCGCATGCGCTCTCCGATGCGGTCATTCACTGCCACCCGTACAAGTGAAGTCAGGACCGAATGCCCTCCTGTAAAGACACTTATGTGGAAGGAGTACAGTGTCACAATATCATTAACTGGCGAGTGTACCGTGTTCAAAGATTCAGAGGTCAGCACGCTGAAGCATCATTATGCCTCCCCACAGAATAATACCCGGACACCAAGACTGTCATATTAGACAATGTTCCTGGAGGCATTACGTGTTCCCACCTCTGACCATATGACGATTATGTTCAGAATCACTACTCAAGTTAAATCTACTCTCATCCGAGAAAATCCTAGAATGGTCGCCGGGCAAAGAGACCATACACATGCAGTCACCGTGCACTGTACACCGCGATTTTGCGTGCCTTGCAGTCGTACATGCAATGGTACCCACTGTTTGACGTGGGTCCCTTCTTGCCCGGTGCGCAATGTAGTGGTCTTTTGCTGCTGTAGATGACCGTGCTCGATCACCTCCTCTACTTTGAGCAACAGTACCTATGTTTCGGAAGACTACCCGTGCACTTGAAACAGTGCTGCCAGCAATACTAAATTCCTGAACTACACTTCTCACATTTCATCCTTCTTCCAGTTTCTCGACCACTCTTCACCGTGTGGAGTCATACAGATGTTGTATCCGGGCCATGTTGTAATGAAAGCCACCGTAACTACTCGCTGATTGACATGCAATGTTTTCCGCGTTCCTTCAACTGCCTCGTGTCCCGCGGACAGCCCTCAATTTGGCCCATGTGACGTCCAACTGTCTGTGCACGACTGGGTGACCTCTGGCAACATGCTCCCGCCCTTTCATTTATTTTCACCGAGTAGTAATATGTTTATAAAACTAGAAGGAAGGTGATCGTTTCATAGCTTATGTTACTGTTAATAACTAGACACCAGTGCCTACGAGCTTTAATTTATACGCTAAAGCACTGAAGATTATCATTATGTGATCGAAAATCGATTTTGCTGTTAATAACTCATCAAAATTACGACCAAAGCTGACCTTCCTTCTAATTTTATTCATCCAATGGTCGTTGCGCACACATCACTCTATGGAGACGCCAATCAATAATATGTTTCTTACTTTACCTATCTATTCCTTAAGTTTTGCAGACCAGTGTATTCCTCTCGCAGTGACTGCAGGAACCCTCTCACCACTGCACAGTACAAATCTCTAATGCCCTGTTCATTAGTATTTTAAGCATGATGACAGAATTAATGTAAAACTCGATGAAATTATGATTAATCAGAGACTAACTGGTTGTAGATAACAAAAAGGGACATGCAGTTTTCCAGTAGAACAATGAATATACATCAGCAATTGAGAATTGGTTGTTTGCTCTGAAATTAAAGCCTGTTGATAAACAACTACATTTATACAGTTTAAAAAATACTTATACGAACTTTGGGAACAGATTCCTTACATCAAAACAAGGAAACAAGCTCTAGTAAACATGCCTTCTAAAGTGCACATTTTAACCGCTACGAGCACTTTTTCAACCTCTGTGCCGTAATAAGCATCTCTTGTATTGAACAATTGCTAATAGCTCGTAAGGTATAGACAGTTTTTTCTTGTTTTGGTTCGTACTACCTCCTCCCAAAATATTAAAAGCAAAGAGCCTGCAGTTGATGAGATGCGTTACACAGTACCGAAGCTGAACAAGTGCTCATTGTTCTTCAAGTATGCATTTCAGAGTCCAAGCTAGCAGATATTTTTCCTCATTTTGATGTAACCTGTCCCCAGAGTTTGTAAAAGTTTTTCTGAAACACCCTGTGTAAGTGACGCCTGTGACAAGCGGAACCGAACTTTGGATACATACCGATTAAACTAACTTTATGATACAAATTAGGTACATGTAAATAAACAAGTAATTAACATCACAGGGAATCAGTACGAACATGTCAACCGAGAAAAAGAACTTGGTTTCAGATGTTTCATATCCTCAGAAAAATAGATTTATGCTTTACGGAATGACTTAGTAATATATAAATGAGAGTGAAACGAGAAATAGCCAAACGGAAAAAGTAAATTGTTTGTTGTTTAAACATTAATCGGCATAATTGTTAATACATTTATGTAACTGTGAAACCAGACGGTCACTACCTTCATGGAAAAATGTTCGCCTACGTAACCACGATTGTACCCAGGCATTTACCTCTTCGTCCGAAGCAAACAGGTGTTGAAAACTATGGAAATCACATGAGGTCGCTTACCAAGGCTGTTTCGACAGCGCTGCGGAAGTTTCTCTGGGAAGCTCTTACACATCCTCCGTACAGTCCTGATCCCTCCCCATGCGATTTCCATATTTTTGAAGCCGTGAAGAAAGACATTCACGGCGGTCGATTTGCTTCGGGCGAAGAGGTGCACACCTGGGTACAATCGTGGTTTCGTAGACAAATATTTTTCCGTGAATACGTTGATCTTGTGATCCCAAAGTCGAATAAATGTATTAACAGTTATGGAGATTACTTTTGAAATAATGAAAATTTTACTTACTTTTTTAAAATTTGTCTCCTTTTCATTTGACTGCTTTTTATACGTTAACTACAAGCACGGAGCAACCAGAATGGCAAGCCCTGTCATATTATCGGTTATGCTATCAAAGACATGAACTATGTGGCTCAAAAGTATTACAGTCGATGGTCACATTAAGAAAAGTGGAGTACAGTCACAGAGAGAGACTGGCAGTAAAAAAGTCGTGCTCAGGAAGTAACTGGTCACCGACAGGGAGCGTGCCGCTGCGAGACTAGGCGTCCCTTTACGCACACAGGCAGAGGGCAATGAGTGGACTTGGCGACTGGAGAAGAGGTGACCAGTATTGTGAGGGGAGCCTTGTCCGTCGGTAGCAGTGCCACAGGCCTTGGTTACTGCGTATAGGTCTGGAATGCATTCACCGTGAATGATCAACGCAGGAGATTATGTTCAACTACTTTGCGTAAGAAAACGGTACATAACGTAGGGAATTTTCGAAAGGCGTTGTGAAGACTTAAAGCAAGGGTATCGATGTCATTTCACACCTGTAGGAAGTGCTTGTGTCAGAGAACAAACTGAATTATATTGCGGACGTGTTTCTGTGTTTCCTATCCGCAAGAGAATTAGTGCACTCGATCTAATAATAGTCAAAACAGGTTGTAAGACGAGTTGCTCCGAACTTTGAATATTGTTCACTAATACACCTGTTAAATGTTAAGACCAAAGCGAGACAATACTAGGACTGTCGGGAACATGACATGTCAAAAAGGGAGGGTATATATTAAAATGTCAGATATTTTTTTATTGTGTAGGTTAAGGCTAAACGCAGAATGTATATGTATATGAATATTGTCATTGAGCATAAGACTGTTAACAAAAAAGGTTCTTATGAACAGTCTGCAGTATAGTAATAGTAAATGTCATTGTTTGGAGCTAATTTGTTGAAAGATAATTTCAACATATTTTTTTCAGAAAAGATGGGTCAATCAGTTTAATACATTTATAGCTATGAAAAGGTTTTTTTAAGTTTGTAAAGGTCGCTATTTTAATGTGATTCCATTTGTGTACATGCAATATGAACACAGATTTAGTAGTTTCTCATACAGTGTGCATGGTCAAATGTTGGTACACTTTGTAAGATACCAAATAAAGTTCTTAAATGCTCTCTGAGCAATAACAGTGACGTGGTAAACCACAGTCCAACTGTTCAGCAATGCTGCATTTAGTTCGGGCTATTCATTGTCAAATAAAATGTTTAAAATTATTTCTCTCCCAAGCAATAACCATTTAGCACGTTCCACTTCTCAGAATCCGTGCCTGACCCGAGTGAAACCGAAAACCGAGTGACATGTGCTCGGAATAAAAGGACTTAACTCAAGGATATAAACTACATTCTCCGCTGTTTAACTTATGTGCCAAACAAGCAGTAAAGCAATGAAGGCATTAAAGGAAAGTTTTAGGAGTATGATTAAAATTCAGAGTGCAAAGATATCAATGATAAGATTATCTGATGCAATTTCCATCCTCTGGGCTAGTGGGAAAGAAGTACACTATATGCTGAATTGGAAGAACAGACTATTGAATAGACAGAATTGACTGAGAGTAAACCAAATTGTGACACAAGTATTAAAGAACAGGAGTAATGGGATTAACGATAAACTTAGCATCAAAACTGCAGACAGACAATGTAGTAGACGCAGTAAAGCAGTACTACATCTTTGAAGAAAAATAACTTATGAGGGACGAAGCAAGGTGGGATGCAGAAAGCTCTGACCAGGTGAGCATTTTACACCAAAAGAAGGCAACAAGTATCAACATAGGCCTTAACTTGAGGTAGAAAGTGCTGAGAATGTACGTCTGCAGCACAGAATTGCATGGAGGTGACTGATGGACTCTGAAAAATCTACAAAGCAAGGGAACTGAGGTGAGGTGTGATCTTACAAAAGAATGATGAAACTAAGTGCTTACCAAGAATCGGCGATTAAAGAAATAAATATAAAAGATTAAACAGAAGAAAGAAAAAATAACTAAATGATAGGATATTACCTAATAATTTCTGTGGTATTCGAGAGATCCATTTCTATTGTGGTGGGGAAAGAAGGGGGGGGGGGCGGAGTCATATTTTTTTCTGATTACATATATATATGAAGATAGTAACAGTTCTCGAAAGAAGAGATACTATTGATGACCGCGCAGCTTCTCTAGAATAAATGACAATTAATTGAAACCCTCAGCTGCCGACAGGTGTTGATATACCTCGATGGGGACAGCTGAAAATGTGTGCCGCGACCGGGACTCGAACCCGGGATCTCCTGGTTACATGGCAGACGCTCTATCCATCTGGGCGACCGAAGACACAGATGAATAGCGCGACTGCAGGGACTTATCACTTGCACGCTTCCCATTAAACCCCCATTCCCAACTGTCCGCAATCTACATACGTAATGTACCTAGTAGATATTTGTCCATCAACTCATTACTCGCGCACACTAAGGTGACGATTCCCGTAAGAGTTCGGGCAACCTGTGCGCAATCACACAGACGATTTCTGATTGCTTTGGTGCTACCCGACACACATCAGCCTCCCACGCCGAACTGTTCATTTCCGAGTAACACTTGCATCCAAAGTCCTCAGTTATTTGTTAGATATCTTCCAACCTTTATCTTTCCCTATAATTTTACCCTCCACAGTTCCCTCACGTACGTTAGAGGTTACTCCTTAATGCCTTAACGTATATGCTACGCTCCTGTTCCTCGATATGTTCCTCTCTCCGCCGATTCTGTGGATAACTTCTTCATTTCTTGACGTACTCGTGCACATACCGTTGAAGGTCCTAACACTTCGATTCTGCTTTTGCCCAGTTTCCCACCGTTCATGATTCACCTCCATACAACTCTGTGCTACAGACGATAGACTCCTTATGGCCAGTAATGTCTACATTGACTGCGTTAGTCCTATTTTTATGTACTCCTTGCGTCGTCCGTCATATCTTATTTTCCATCCAACGCAGCAGGATTCCTTTCATTCATCTACTACCGGGCGCTTAATTTCAATGTTGAGTCTGTCACATAACGTCATGTTTGCTACGCCCCATGTCTTTCTTCAGTTTACTTTCTGTCCATATAGTGGGCTCCTTAGACCAACACATTCAGAAGGTGTAGCAGTTTTTGTTCTTTTTCCCTGAGGATACCAATATCATGATGGAATCTTCACCATGAATCCAATTCCAGAAACTTTCTTACGATCATTACTTCATCAGGCTACAGGTTAAGCCGTAAGAACTACATCCCCGTCTTACATTCTTTTAACACGAGATTCATAGAGCGCAAAAACGGTTTCAGAAGATGTATATTATAACACATATCGATTGCAGGCAATGAAAGCCTCGTAACAAAAAAGAAAACATCTGTCTGTGAAATCCCTGTGATTTCAGTAACCAGTAACTCCATTTCCAAAGAGATATTTGAAAGTGCTTGGATTTCTACAACATGCCGATAACTGGACTTCTACTATATAGTTACATATGAAACAGCATTAGCTGTATCACTTTATATATTTTAAGAAACCGTTTTTACCTCCCCTGTGAAATTTAACGAAATGTAATTAATATTTTTCTTTGCCTAACATTGATACAACAAGTATTTGAGTTCGTTAGGTTCTTAGTTGAATGAGGAGATCGGTATAAAAGAGAAAATTGAGAGAACCGTAGGAAGAAAGTGTCAAAATGTTGAAAAAAAACGTGTAGCCCATGCTTACTGCAATCAAATTGTCTAGACGTCGTTGGGTGGATTCAAAGAAAAGAAACTACAATGTAGTCGGTCCTGCCCGCAGTTTCCATGCGATCCCACAGATCGAAAACAGTGATTTTTTGTAGGTCCAGACGAATGAGTTATTGTCTAAGGAAAGCTCACACATCTTAGGTACCACCCACTGAAGGGGGCTTACACATAAACTTGCCAACTGTGGCCAGGTATTATTGTCCTGAAATATGGAATGTTGAGTTGCGAGGAGAACGAGTAGAACCTGGAACTCCAAAATGTCACAGATGCAGCAGCTGCTGCCTACTTTGTTTTCAGTACGAGAGACTTGATATCGCATCTTCACTTCGTTCCAGAGTTACCGGAGCGATTATATGATCCGATATTTGGCTCCTTCGTAAGTGATGGAGCAGGGATTCAGACTCGTTGTGGCAGCAACAAAAGGGTAATGAAGTCGTTAGTGGAAGGCGGATAATTGTAGATATAATATCACTTACCTCGTTGTTATCTTGAAAGTGTTAAGCTGGCACTAGTAGTCGACCACATGGGTCGGAAGGATAAACTACTGCTTAGTTAGTTAGTTACTTACAAGTTCCTTAGATTATTTGAACGATTCTCTTATCGAAATGATGCGGAAAGAGTCAGTTTACGGGATATACCAATATGATTAATGTTGACATTAGTGAACTCATTATTACTTTGAGTTGTACTCATGTAACTACACTTAACCTTTTTTCTGGCTACTTGCTTTTAACAGAAATTCTTTAGTCGAACAGAAGGAGCTGTCCAGGAGAAATGACTTTAGATTTAAAACTTGCTTGGATATATGTCAGACTGTTTGTTATCGGGTAAATGATCCAAAATTTTATTGCTGCATAGTGAGTCCTTTCTGAGCAACTGACAGCTTTAACAGTGGTTAGTAAAGGTCATTTTCCCATCTGTGTTGTAGGTAAATACATCATTATTCTTCTCAAATTTTGTTTGATTATTTGTGATGAATATCATTAGTGAATGCATGTATTGTGAAGATGCATTTAAAGTGCTTAAGTCCTGGTACGTACATGGCGTCCGTGGGTGAACACCACATTTTATTCTTACTCTTCACATTTGTGGAATCAATACTTCCTTTCTAAGGGCTGAGGTAACCCAAAAAATTATTCCGTACGACATTGAGTCAAAAAATACAAAATACGTCAGGAGTTTAATAAGTTTGTTTCTAAGAATGGCAATTATACGAAGAGCAAAAGTAGATGAACATAGTTGTTTGAGAAGCTCACTAATATGCTTTTTATAGTTCGTGTTTACATCAGTATGTACATATAAAAATTTGGAGCGTTCTATCCTAATTACTGACCCCTGCTCATGTGCTACATCAATTGTTAGTATGACTCTATTTGCTGTACAGCAGTGAACTTATTATGTTTTCTAAATTTGGGGACCCCTTTTTAGGGAACCACTTTACAACTGTTTGGAAAATGCCATTTACCAACGCTTCTGTTGCTTTCTCTGTAATGGGATTGATAATAACACTAGTACCATCTGAAAAAGTACCAATTTTACTTGTTGAATGTTAATTGAAAGGTCACTCACACATATAAATAATGAGAGTGAACCCAAAAGTGAGCTCTGTGGGATATCCTTTGCGATGTTTTTTTCTCCCGAGTCACTAACATTTTAGCTTTCGATCACTGTCTGAATTATTCAGAACAAAATTTTAACTCTGTTTGTGAACTATGATTCAAACCAACTGAGCGTAAAGTCATCGTTTCCATAAAACTTGATTTTTTCTAAGAGAGTATCATGATCGACACAATCAACCGCCTTGGAAAGATCACAAAAACACCAACTGGCGATATATTATTATTTAACACTTGTTCTATTTGAAGAGTGGATGTATAATTAGCGTCCACAGTTGAGCATCTTTCTCGAGTCCAAACTGTGAACGATACTTTCAGTATATTCTCTTGCTTCTTCAACTGAGCCATTTAATACCATGTTTGCCGCTACGTTTGAAAACTGATTGCTAAAAGTACTTGCAAACTGTGAATTATCGGTCACAACACTGTCATTTAGTTTAATTGTTATGGAATCTTGTACACTGACTGGCGGTCCTGTCTCCCGTTTAACAATGTCCAACATTTCTTTAATCCTACTACCTGCAATATTTATTTCTGTCAGGACATGGATACTTCTGGACATTTTAATGACGTTCCTTAGTATACCACAGTATTTTTGCAGTATGCAGGTAATGTCGGATCTTGACTTTCTCTGGCCTTTACATAATTTCTAGCTTCCTCTTACACGAGATTTTAATTCTCTTAATTATCAATGTCTTGCTTTCTTTTTAATGGATCTTCTGTATTATTTTTTAGGAAAGAAAATTTTAAATATTGGCACAAATTTACTATGGACTAAGTTGAATTTGATATTATCTCTTTCTGCATATACCTCATCTCATACCAGCCCATATCATAACCATTTTAGCTTACTCGTAAAGCACTGTATCCTGTTCTCATTAATAAGCCTCGCTAATTTGTATGAATGTGTCTCAGGGTTGTAAGATGCCGTACTGTTTATTCCATTAATTGTGCATCATGATCAGACATTAAAAATGCATTTCTTTTGTGCTTTTAGCATTAAGCCGATCTTTGTTAATGTTATTTCATGACAAATTCTGGTGGTAACCTGCAAGCGCTACCCCACTCTAATGTGTTCTGTTTCACAGACTATCGTAGTGTGTACCATTGTATAAACCACAGGGCGAAAAGGGAGGTAGAGGCACTTTGCGTGGTAGTGTGTGAGTTGGCATACCTGGAACCAACAATAGTTTGCTTATAGTCACAAGATAAGTTACTCACGGTGATATAAGTGTTCACTTTTCCGGAAGTGCTGTTCAGGAATGTTAGATAAATAGTCGGATGGTGGTAAAGTGAACCATGTGCCATTCATTTAAGTGTGGATTCCAGAGTAAGAATGCAGATGCAAAATTATTCTAGTACACTTTTCTACACATCTTCCCAGTTTGGCCTCTCACTATGGATGTCGGACTTCCATAAATGTTAGTTTAGCTAAATCCATATATATTATAAAAATGGATATGTGTGTGTGTGTGTGTGTGTGTGTGTGTGTGTGTGTGTGTGTGTGTGTGTGTGTGTGTGTGTGTTCCGCTTCTCCTCCTATACCACTATAAACCACTAGACTGATTTTAAACAAACTTGGTGGTCATAATACCTCACAGTCAGACAACAAACGCTGTCGTGGTAAGAGCCACCTACGTTGTCATAGTTAAGTAGATACGACGTTATGAACAATGAGATACAGGCAAAAGGCGCATCAAGCGTGACGTTGAAGTTTATTACTTCGTACTTTCGCCGTCAGCATCCACGTTTGCCGATAAATGCACCTACAAAATTATGTCTTGGTACCACGCATAATGCGGGAGATAACGTCATAACCACTGAGATACGTGCAAAATTGCCGCATTTTGCTTGACCTTTAAATTTATTACTCCTTTTTTTACTAACTATTAATGTACCTATAAAGTTACATCATTGTATGACACAGATCAGAAGACTTGACGAGATAAACACTGAGATGCGTCAAAAGCTCATGCATAATGCATGACGTGTAAATTTATTGCTTTCTTGATTCTAACTCTGTTTGCAACATATTTCGTAAACAGTATCCACGTATTCCGTTGAATTTACCTACACAAATATATCATTGTGCGACATGTAGTTCAAGAGCACTAAGGTGGGTGAAAAACCGCCGCATCATGCATGAAGTTTTAATACTGTCATTCTTTGCTATTAAGACACTCCTATAGTACAGTCAACTTAAGGAAACCCCTGACATCTGGCAGCGCTATTATCAGCTTTCAACTGCGAAGCGCAAACGGCTGTAGGCGGAAACAACTATCGCCTATAGAGCTATGAAGCGATGTTGCCATAGAGATGTGTACAAAAAATGGTTCAAATGGCTCTGAGCACTAAGGGACTTAACAGCTGAGGTCATCAATCCCCTAGAACTTAGAACTACTTAAACCTAACTAACCTAAGGACATCACACACATCCATGCCCGAGGCAGGATTCGAAACTGCGACCGTAGAGGTCGCGCGGTTCCATACTGAAGCGCCTAGAACCGCTCGACCACTCCTGCCGGCAGACGTTTACAAAATCGCTTTGCAGACACACGAAGCAGCTGAGCCCTGCGTACAGAAACTGATTTATAATTTCGAAGGTTTTTCACAAACACATGGAAATGAATTTTTTTTGGATGTCACACTAAAAACACAGTACATTTTTCTGTTTTCGTTTCTCATAGAAAACTGGCAGAATGAATACCTGGACAATGCCAGGTTTGTCGGCTAGGCGCGACCCTCAGCGGAAGACACGTATCTTTGCAAACCATTACTTGCCTCATCACTGTCTGGTGATGTCGAATGGCTTCGACGAGCTGGCAGTACACGTCAGTATCGTGGTGGCCAACCGATTTGTAGGCAGTGCTCAATTTAACGCCTGTGTCTGGCCAAGTGAGTGAATGCCGCTTCCTTCCACTTTCCGCGGTAGGAGAGCTTCCGCCTTTGGTAGCGGCACCAGAAGCACCTCCCACCAGGATGGCTGCAACGCTGTCGTTGAGCACGTTGAGCTCGGCCGTGATGTGGATGATGAGCACGATGAAGAACATGTCCAGGAAGAGGCTGGCCTGCGCCGTGAAGACGATGAGGAACGCCTGGAAGGCGTAGATGGCCTCGTAGTTGGGGGACGCCTGGGCGTCCACCGGCAACCAGAGGGACAGCGGCGTCTTACGGGCGTCGGCCACCGCCGAGGCGTTCTGCCCGAGCGGTGACGTCAGAGCGGCTGTCAACACCGGGTCCAGCACCCACATCGCCAGCGGCAGCGCCGCCGTCACCTGCCATGCAACACGCTCACATGCACATACGCACAAACAGGTACACACACAGCTGCTGGCATCGGCTGCAGGGCGTGCAGCGGCGATGGTAATTAACCCACAGATCAAATGCCGCAGGTCACGTATTACAGTACTGGCCATTAAAATTGCTAACCAAGAAGAAATGCAGATGATAAACGGGTATTCATTGGACAAATATGTTATATTAGAACTGACATGTGATTACATTTTCACGCAGTTTGGGTGCATAGATCCTGAGAAATCAATACCCAGAACAACCACCTCTGGCCGTAATAACGGCCTTGATACGCCTGGGCATTGAGTCAGACCTTGGATGGCGTGTACAGGTACAGCTGCCCATGCAGCTTCAACACGATACCACAGTTCATTAAGAGTAGTGACTGGCGTATTGTGACGAGCCAGTTGCTCGGCCACCATTGACCAGACGTTTTCATTTGGTGAGAGATCTGGAGAATGTGCTGGACGGGGCAGCAGTCGGACATTTTCTGTATCCACAAAGGCCCGTACAGGACCTGCAACATGCGGTCGTGCATTATCTTGCTTAAATGTAGGGTTTCACAGGCATCGAATGAAGGGTAGAGCCATGGGTCGTAAATACCTTCACGCCGGGTGATACGCCACTATGGCGATGACGAATACACGCTTCCAATGTCCGTTTACTGCGATGTCGCCAAAGACGGATGCGATCATCATGATGCTGTAAACAGAACCTGGATTCATACGAAAAAATGACGTTTTGCCATGCGTGCACCCAGCTTCGTCGTTGAGTACACCATCGCAGGCGCTCCTGTCTGTGATGCAGCGTCAAGGGTAACCGCAGCCATGGTCTCCGAGCTGATAGTCCATGCTGCAAACAACGCCGTAGAAATGTTCGTGCAGACGGTTGTTGTCTTGAAAACGTCCCCGTCTGTTGACTCAGGGATCGAGACGTGGCTGCACGATCCGTTACAGCTATGCGGATAAGATGCCTATCATCTCGATTGCTAGTGATACGAGGCCGTTGCGATCCAGCACGGCGTTCCATATTACCCTTCTGAACCCACCGATTCCATATTCTGCGAACAGTCATTGGATCTCGACCAACGCGAGCAGCAATATCGCGATACGATAAACCGCAATCGCGATAGGCTACAATCCGACCTTTATCAAAGGGCATCACAACAACGTTCCACCAGGCAACGCCGGTCAACTGCTGTTTGTGTATGAGAAATCGGTTGGAAAATTTCCTCATGTCACCATGTTGTAGGTGTCTCACCGGCGCCAACCTTGTGTGAATGCTCTGAAAAGCTAATCATTTGCATATCACAGCATCTTCTTCCTGTCGGTTACATTTCGCGTCTCTAGCTTCGTGGTATAGCAATTTTAATGCCCAGTAGTGTGTTTTATTAAACTAATTTCGCCTGTCAGAAGCGAACATCTTCGTGGATAAAATCGTCTCTCGTTACCTTCGTCAACACAAGAAGTTTCTCGGGTAGATAATGACGTCAATCAGGGCTTTAAACCTCTAACGTGTTGCTACATGACTATTGAATATTTGAGGAACCTTGCGTATATCGACCGAAACTATTTAATAAAAACAGTTAACAGATAGAGGACGAAAGATGCAGGAAGTACATGGAGATACTTAACATTGTAACGTATTACTATCTTTACGACGTTTCTCATCGAGCCATATACGTTATCTTGCATTTCTAGCTGCTTCTCTCACACAAATAATGATAAAAATTCAGAAATTCACGTTCGCCACCAGCCCAAGCCCTTCCTAACCACTTAGAAAAAAATGGAGCTGTAAAATTATTAGTTTAATTACTTTAATAAATTAAATACAAGAATGCTAATTTCTTTAAGTAGCCAGATAAATACCACTCCATGTCGTGCATAAAACAACTTGATTAATTCAGGATTGGAAATCGGAGTAAGTGGGTAAGATCAACACCACAGAATTTACCTTTCACGTAGATTATTTATTGTATCTTAGTATTTGGTGGCACATCGTAACTACACATAACTGGTGCCTGACTAGAAATATTTAATTAAGAATTACATAAGAACGTAACAGAACGCAATTTAACTACAGCAAGAAGAAACACAGAAAACGGGGGTGGGGTACAATGATACTATCATCTCCTTTGCATTCATACCATAAAAATATCTTTGTGAGATTCGCATTACAATCCTACGCATGCACTATTCTGGACAGAGGTTTAACCAATGCACGAGGTTGTGCGATAATTATTCAACATACTAACTGCGTCTGCTGCTTGCAAACGGCCGAACTAGAGCACGTGGTGTATTCCGAATCAAACTGTTGTGCTGCTTTGTAGAAAGCGCACGAAAGAACAGATATTCTTGCAGAAGTTATAGCTAATTAAACAAGCAAACTGTTAAAATAAAGCCTATTGTGGTGCCGTGGTGAACCAGAAGGGTCATTGATTACCAAACACGTGGCACAAAATCGACACACAAAGAGAAAAGCAACTTCCACAAAATATAAGATTAAAAATCATTAAAAATTATACTCGATTCGACACAGTATTACACCCACGTACGGTTGAAGTGATGCTAACCAGCTTTTCCTAATCAGATTTACCGTTTGAAATTCTACTTCATCGTTGTTCAAATTGCACAAAGTAACTCCCACACTTTTAACTCAACCACCCAAAAATCGCCTATTTGAAGCAATATAATTATGGCACATTCGGAAAAATAACTCGCTTCACACGCTTCAGTTGAGCTGAAGTTCTTAAGTATTTCAACAATTAAACATAACGAAGTCCTAACTCAACCTGATTCCTATCACCTGAAACCCCCCTTAAGAGCTACGATCCGTACTCACCAAGCGTTCACCGAAGAGTGCCGCTTTCTCTTTCGAGATTACCTAGCTCCCCGTGCAGCGGAAGCTACCAGAGGGGTAGCCCTGCGTCATCAACCTCACACACAAAAACAGCCTTCGACTAAGGTGGGTAAACCTCTCTGTTCACGTATTGGAAACCTACGTTGGTCATCCTGTGCTCTCCTTCGAACGAGAAGCAACATCGTCTGCCACTTCAGCGTTTCCAACAAAACAAAACCGAAACCCCACATTAATACACATATATAATATTCAATAGGCCTTATTTGAGTGCTCAGTCTTCCTGGAAGAGTTCATGAATTGAGCTAAAGTCAGGTAGTAAAGTGAATAAGTTGTACCGAATTCGACAAGCGTCTTATGAAACGACTTCACAGAGACGTTTCAACATGTTATGTTTAGTACGTATAGGGAGAAAAATATAATCACGAGTTATTGAAACACATTAGTATGGGAAAGAATAGAAGAAAGAGTTACGGAAGAATGTGTTGCAGGTGGTAGGAATGGTAAAAGGGGAGTAGGATTCGGTATGATGGTAGAGAGTGAGTTACGGTGAGCGGTTCAGTTATAGGGTTGTTCTCATCAGAACCGACAGTAAACTAATGCTAAGAACAGTAGTTGCATACCGAAACCACAAGCAGATGATGAACAGGTAGAGAAAGTTTATGATAATATTGCACAGCTAATTCATTACGTAAAAGGAGGTTAAAATCTAATAATCATGGAGGATTGTAACGCGGTAGTAGAAGGACTAGAAGACAGAGTTGTGGGTGAATATGGAATAATAGTAGGAATAAGAGAGAAGAAATACGAATTGATTTATGCAGTAAATTTCAGCTAATGATAGCGAATACTCTTCTCGACAATCACAATGTGAAGAGGTACAAGAGGACGTCATCTGGATTACATCGTGCTGAGACAGAGCTTCCGAAAGTACTCGATTGTAAGTCGTACACCCTGCCGCTGATATAGACTCGCATTATAATTTGGTAATGATGAAGAGTAGACTGAGGTTTAAGAGAAACGTCCGTAAGAATTAGTGTAGAAAGAGGCAGGATACTGCAGTACTGACGAATGTTGCGATGCGTCTGAAAGTCACTAAAGCTGTAAACACTGTCTCAATGAATAACAGTTGAAGAGGAATGGACATCTCTAAAAAGTTCATTCACAGAATTCTAACAAAGAGATACAGGCACAAGGAGAGATAACCACAGAGAAACCTTAGATGGCAGTAGATGTACTTTAGTTATTCCACGAAAGGAGGATGTCCCAAAATGTTCAGGAAAAGATAAGAATAGAACATTATAAATCAATGAGAATGAAATAAATAGGAAGTGCAGGGAGCAGGGAAGCCAAAGCGAAATTTCTGCAGAAAGGAATTTGAAAATTTCGAAAAATCAATGGCCTTCGACTAATTCAGCACAGGGAACCGTGAAAAATAGCTTAGGTTAAATAAAAAGCAAAAGCTTCAACATTATTGGTGAAAGAGGAAGGAGCACATAGTGGAAATACATTGGGGCTCTATGGTGATTGTCTGCTGACTTACTGTACGGCCTTTCTGAGTACCCAACTACATCATGCAGGCGAACTCACTCGCCTTTCTAAGAGGAGGTGTGGTCTCTCCGCGGGCGCTATAAAGAAAAGCTGCCCAGGCGACAGAAGCGACGAAATGGCTCTTTGCGAGCCTGTAGACGACTGCATTCAGTACATGTCTGTTCAACGTGAAATGCTGACAGACTTTTGTAGCAGGCGAGGAGGTACCCATGTTTCACTGAAAACGCGCTGTGCAGTTCCTCTGCGCAGGCTGTTAAGGCGTGCGACCACCAACCAACATTTTAAAGCCGCAGTCACAACAGGAAGTACGTTGTGAATCATAGCTGTATAACAGTTAAGTATATCATATCAGTAGTCTCGTCAAAATGAAACAGATCAATCTACGATAGACCTCGTGGCACAGTCAACTAAATTCTTACGTTATGATAAAGATGTACAAGTTATTGTATTCTTCATTTGTGTCGCCGTAGTGTCCATAGTTGCTTTATAATTCTTGAGGGTATTTTTGGTCTGTCGTTGCAACTACGAAAGTTGGTGAAAAAATCACGAATTTTGTTGTTGCAACTACAGACCAAAAATACCCTCAAGTTATTGTAAATTATGAAATTTAATACTTTTCTTGTATTAGCTGTAGAGAACTCAACGCTGGCTCAAAACAAATGCAATTCAATGTACGAGGACTGGAACTTAAATAGTGACAACTATTTATCCACAACCGATACAAAAGAGTTACATGTTTGCACCTGTTACTGCCCTTCAAAGTAGTCACCAACGTTATGTAGAACCCGTTGCTAGCAAACGTCAAAATTTCTTAAATCAGTGGGGAAGTGGAAACCAAATGTCTATTAAATGTGAACACTGAAGAGGAGGTAAGTGCGGAAAGTATAGCAAATCTAGTAACTTATGGCAACGTAGTCGAGTGATGTCTTCAACATCGGCAGCAGTACACTTGCTCATTTTCATGCATGATTACATGATACGTGTAGTATACTGCATTTACTCAGGTCTGAAGATGGTCCTAGTTAATTGAAATCGATAATCTGACTGATAAATACCGGTGGCCCGTGACTGTTTTTATAATAAAATAAATATTTCCTGGAACTCTGGAATACGTTATTGCATCTATTTCACAACTTGCAACATGAAACGTTCGAGTATGAAATTTGAATGGATGGTCGGTGCAGAACAAGTAACTCATTGGAAGATGATTATTGTAGTGGTATAGGATCGCTGAGTCACATGTCGCATATAAAATACAAGTAAAGTAAAAATAACCTTATGTCACCCTTGTTGAACAGTGACTTCGAAATCGCCAAAGTTCATGGTATAAAAGAGAAATTTAAACAGTTACCTACTTCAGTCACTTTTATTGTTTTCAACGTCGCATTTCGAGGGCTTACAAAGCTATCTTAAGTTGGATCATTAGATTAAAGGAAAATTTAGTTTCCTGGATGTAAAAACACATTCTACCTTTCCCTTCGTTTCGGTACACACTTGTTACTGTGTGTCATTCTATAATAACATGGCACTGAATCCATAAATTGAAAACTATAATTAAGTTTTGTTATTTTTTGTAATTTAATCTGCCGGCCGCGGTGGTCTAGCGGTTCTGGCGCTGCAGTCCGGAACCGCGGGACTGCTACTGTCGCAGGTTCGAATCCTGCCTCGGGCATGGGTGTGTGTGATGTCCTTAGGTTAGTTAGGTTTAAGTAGTTCTAAGTTCTAGGGGACTTATGACCTAAGATGTTGAGTCCCATAGTGCTCAGAGCCATTTGAACCATTTGTAATTTAATCTGTGTTAAATATAAGTTGACGGATCATCGACGTTGTGGTGAACCAGCAGCTGTACGTACGTTTCGACTGCAACCGTCGTTGCTAGCTAAATGTACTGTGTGAGGTAGCGATTGTTCTCTGCTCCATTGAACTACGCACTGCTACCTACTGTTTGCCTTACCTCTGATAAGTATACGAAATTGTATTTACGATCTTTATTAAGCATATTAGTACATCGGATGATCATTAATATGCATGTTAATACGTCAGACGATTCCACTTTCGGTTACCAATAACATTTAAACGATTTTTATCTCTGTGCGTTACTTACGCTTTCTCGGAATTGTGATGTGCAGTTTAGAATGCCTACTCTACTAGGGGCTGGGGTAGCTTCTTCACATCTCACGGTTCCTCATCCCATGCCAGGAGGGGACGGGGAGGGACAGCTTCCTCTACTACCCACAATAGCATCTGACAGTTGGCCAACTTAGATTAACACACTGAATAACTTCTGTGCCATAGTCTGATAACAAGTGATAGGTAACTTATTTTTAGCGAAATGAAGTGTAAAGCAAACAGCTGGCTATATCCAGGTCAAGAAATTCACATGTAATCCATTAATGTATAAGTGCTCAAAACGCGTCACTATAGTCAATAAACGTGTGACACTGATAAATATTTTAATGTGACTTCTATAAAATAAAGTAAGCTCAGGTGCTGAGTAATAACACACAAGTATTTACTTGTGTAGTTCACGCCCTGGATCAATACTTTCTAGTTAACTTCAATAGGTTGGATATCAGGTGTGTTCCACCTGCGGCTGTCTCGTGTACACGGATGCTCTTAGTACGTTTCTAGCTTACTGTCGTCTTGGGTAGTTGTTTTCGTTGATGATGATGATGATGATGATGACGATAGTAATGAGAGAAGAAGAGGAGGATGAAACCCAGGGACGGCATTTAGTATATTCTTCCTGAAAAATACAATGATTACACGTTTCTATAGAAACGAATGGGTGCTGTTATACGCTACACCACTGCTGGCTGTACTGTAGCATGTAACAGGATCGGGCCTTACTAAGTAAGAAACGTGAAGAACGACGTGTAAATAAGTCGTCACGTGCGGTTAGTAAAATGTACCTGAAATCCGACGCAGACCCTGGTGGCATGTCTCTGGAAGCGGCTGCGGACGAAAGCTCCCTGCTCGGGGAAGCCCCGACGGGCTTCTAGCAGCAGGTTTGCCAACCGCTGCACACGCAAGCGGTACGCCATAAAGTAAAGAATCTGTCAACAGGCATCAACTCTAAGACCGGCCAGAAAATAAGGAGATAGTATTCTTAGTTATACTAGACATCAATAACGTTTCTTCTTCACTTAGATTTGTAAGACTTTCTGCAAGGATTTCAGGTGAGGGTGTTATCAACCTAGCACTACAATTTTAGTAGCTTTAAGAGTAACTGTTCTGACTACTGAACAGTTACAAACAAAACATCATGTGTAATCTTTACATTGACTTCAAGAGTTGTTACACCATAAAAATGTATTTTGGGATAGTAGGAGTTGTTCAAAATGGTTCAAATGGCTCTAAGCACTTTGGGATTTAACATCTGGGGTCAACAGTACCCTAGACTTAGACTACTTAAACCTAACTAACCTAAGGACATCACACACATCCATGTCCGAGGCAGGATTCGAACCTGCGACTGTAGCAGCAGCGCGGTTCCGGACTGAAGCGCCTAGAACGGCTCGGCCACAATGACCGGCAGGAGTTGTTCCTCTTTTAGGGAATTTTCGATTGTTTCATAATACACTGTACCCGGGTTTAGAACTTAGGTGCTGTTTGGTGGTAAATTACTACTTTCAGAAGGTAATTTATTGTAATTAGCTTAAGTGCCGCAAGTATCGTCAGTATATCAAAAAGATATAGAAATATTCATCACGAACTCAGAAAAATAAAGAAAATTATCATCATTATGACTTCCAGCGCACTGCAGCTTGTCTATTCCGACTGAAGGAAGGAAAACCTTCCAAAAGTCCTTTGTTCTCTACAGTAGCTCTACAAGAGGTTGGTACTCTATCTGTCAAAACTTCAAAGGTAAACTGAAGAAACAATTAATGTTTCGTGAAATAAGCTACCAAACGATGTGTAGGGAAGAAGTAATAATCTGTAATGTGAAAGTGAGTAAGCAGATCTCTCATGTAGCCAGAAAGTCGAAATTTCATGTTAGGTTTGCTGACAATACCACAGCTGTAAATTTTAGACTCCTTTATTCTCTTTCAATGTCTTACTAAAGATGATGATGATTTTTGGTCTGCGAGGCGCTCAATTGCGCGGTCATCAGCGCCCGTAAAAAGTCCCAATCTTTACAGAGTCCAAATTAGCCACTTTCATGATTGATGATGAAATGATAACAACACAAACACTCAGTCCCCGAGCAGAGTAAATCTCCATCCCGGCCGGGAATCGAACCCGGGACCTCGCGATCCAGAGGCAGTAACGCTAGCGACTAGACCACGAGCTGCGGATATGTCTTGCTAACATACAGTTTTATAATTTGGAGGGCTGTGTCTCTCAAGTGAACGGCGTTCTCGAAATATAGAATGATGCTAACGTTTAATTTACTCGAAGCATAAGCCGCGCGGCGTAACCGAACGGTCGGCGGCACGGTAGCTCAGCGTGGTCGGTCAGAGGGTTCAGCTACCCTATGTATTTAAAAACGGATCAACGAACAACCTGAACGAGTGTCGTCTGAAGTCCACCACGAACAAACTCAACGAACAATAAAGAACAAAATGAGATAAAAAAAGCGGTCTAAGGCGCTGCAGTCACGGACTCTGCGACTGGTCCCGGCGGAGGTTCGAGTCCTCCCTCTGGCATGGGTGTGTGTGTTTGTCCTTAGGATAATTTAGGTTAAGTAGTGTGTAAGCTTAGGGACTGAAGACCTTAGCAGGTAAGTCCCATAAGATTTAACACACATTTGAACATTTTTGAACTTGAAGCATACAATAACAGTGGCAGAAATAACTATTTTGAGTCGAATACCGTTTTATTAACTGTGTGGCAAGCAACAGTAAATTAATTTGTAGGATGCGCTTTGCTATAAAAAAATTGATGTTGTCAATGCTGTGTTGCAAAAGGACAACACATGTAGAAGGCAAATCACCAATACTTACCATCAATTGTTAGTTAAAGACAATTGATGTTCTAGACAAAGATAACTGAGTAATTCAAGTTGTTTGTTGACCATGCAAACTAACATGCAACCATAATTATATCAGTTTTAACAAAACTATTTATACTTTGAGATGATAGCAGTCGTTCACGAATTTACAAGAAAATGTAGGGCTATTCCAAGTTCTGGTTGTTAACAACTGATCGTGCTAACACACAGGCATGTGGTTGAAGTTTCTTATGGTAATAATTAGTAATGTAAAGAATAGTTCATAGACCGGTAATAAGTTACATATCAACGACAATTCTCGTAACTCTTTTTTAAAATTTATTGTGATTTGAAAATTTATGTGATAGAAACAGAATATTGTTAGTTTTACAAACATTTGTACGGGATGTGGTTCCGAATAAACGCAATGTTGTGTAATCAAATTACCTCATCCGTACAACCGTTGCACCGGATTCGTAGCGAAAGCTACGTAGTTCTTTAATTTTTATGACTTGGCCTGCCTTCAAAATGCAAAGGAGTGGATGCCAACCAGTAAGTGGTATGGAGCTGTTTGTGTCACTTCCGTAACTGTTGATGTCGTTGTGTCGACATGAGAACCTGTATGGATCCTCTGCCGCTGATCGCCTTGAAACAATAGCTTTGAAGTGTGTTATCTGTTACGCATTGTCGCCTATCCTACTTTACAAAACGACTAAGTCCCCGACCTCTACCGTGACAAGGTATGGACATTCAGCACCTTGTCGCCTTCTCGTGGTTTCACAGTCCTTCCATAGATACTCACGACAGTAGCACGCTAACAGCCAAGGAGCTTCGCCATTTCGAGAGTCTCGTTTCCAAGCGCCAGGCTGTATCAATCTGCCCTTAGTGAAAGTAAGTTATATCAGCGATTTTTCTCATTTTCTGTCGCTAAAATGATTCCCCTTTCTAGTGTCCCAGAATATCAAATATGGTACAGTCCGGCGATATTTTTTCTCACAATGAGAAATAATGTTTTGAGTTGGCAGCCGAATGAATCAAGCTCGTCATTTTTTTCTAGTTTCTCGCAGTCACACGAACTCGGCAGCATTTACCGAAAAGCATAGTGTATGCGCCCGAACGAAGATGCCACGTGGAGCAAATGGTAAGACACAGAAATAGTATTACTTATGTCACCTTCCTATATGCCTACATTTTGCACATTGTCAGGCCAGTTATGTTTGCATTTGTGTAAAAGATGTAAAGCTAATTTAGTTTTCCTGTTACATCTTATTTCCTGTAAATGAGAGAATGAATAGTTTCGTAGGCTTTAAATAGAATATTTAACAATTTAACGGTGTCTCTGTCGTAAGTGTGCGTGGTTTTTAGAAATGACGTATTCAGAAATCCTGGAGGTGCTACTGGAACACATCGACCCAAATATTTTGGACGAAAGGGAAAGATATTAAGTAAAGAAGGGTAAACCAATACGAACCATTCCACAAGCATGCAAAATAGCTAGGAATGCATTTCATTTGCTAGAAATTTACACATGGAGACAAAAATACTGACCTAGATGTATGTAAAAAACAAGGTTGCTCCAGTCTCGTAAAATGCCAGGCTTGTGATGTGTTCCTGTGTTTCACTTCAATCAGAAATTGCTTCAAACCTTTCAGACGCTATGAAACAGCTTACAGTGCTGAAGCAAAAATCCTAGGTTCAGTAATCTACATACACGTAATCACGTATATTATTGTAAAGAATATGTAACGAACACTGTTTTGCAAAATTTAGTCTCTGAAATAATTGTATCTTTGACATGTTTATATACTGTCCTTTTCAGTTTCATAAAAACTCCAGAAAGAATAAATAAATAGTCTATACAAGCTCTGATTTCTGTTAATTAATATTTCCTAACCCAAAATTCCTTAAAATTCCAATAAACAGCGATAAATAAGTACAGGGCTATTACAAATGATTGAAGCGATTTCATAAATTCACTGTAGCTCCATTCATTGACATATGTCACGACACACTGCAGATACGTAGAAAAACTCATAAAGTTTTGTTCGGCTGAAGCCGCACTTTAAGTTTCTGCCGCCAGAGCGCTCGAGAGCGCAGTGAGACGAAATGGTGACAGGAGCCGAGAAAGCGTATGTCGTGCTTGAAATGCACTCACATCAGTCAGTCATAACAGTGCAACAACACTTCAGGACGAAGTTCAACAAAGATCCACCAACTGCTAACTCCATTCGGCGATGGTATGTGCAGTTTAAAGCTTCTGGATGCCTCTGTAAGGGGAAATCAACGAGTCGGCCTGCAGTGAGCGAAGAAACGGTTGAACGCGTGCGGGCAAGTTTCACGCGTGCCCGCGGAAGTCGACGAATAAAGCAAGCAGGGAGCTAAACGTACCACAGCCGACGGTTTGGAAAATCTTACGGAAAAGGCTAAAGCAGAAGCCTTACCGTTTACAATTGCTACAAGCCCTGACACCCGATGACAAAGTCAAACGCTTTGAATTTTCGGCGCGGTTGCAATAGCTCATTGAAGAGGATGCGTTCGGTGCGAAACTTGTTTTCAGTGACCAAGCGACATTTTTTCTTAATGGTGAAGTGAACAGACACAATGTGCGAATCTGGGCGGTAGAGAATCCTCACGCATTCGTGCAGCAATTTCGCAATTCACCAAAAGGTAACGTGTTTTGTGCAATCTAACGGTTTAAAGTTTACGGCCCCTTTTTCTTCTGCGAAAAAAACGTTACAGGACACGTGTATCTGGACATGCTGGAAAATTGGCTCATGCCACAACTGGAGACCGATAGCGCCGACTTCATCTTTCAACAGGATGGTGCTCCACCGCACTTCCATCATGATGTTCGGCATTTCTTAAACAGGATATTGGAAAACCGATGGATCGGTCGTTGTGGAGATCATGATCAGCAATTCATGTCATGGCCTCCACGCCCTCCCGACTTAACCCCATGCGATTTCTTTCTGTGGGGTTATGTGAAAGAGTCAGTGTTTAAACCTCCTTTACCAAGAAACGTGCCAGAACTGCGAGCTTGCATCAACGATGCTTTCGAACTCATTGATGGGGACATGCTGCGCCGAGTGTGGGAGGAACTTGATTATCGGCTTGATGTCTACCGAATCACTAAAGGGGCACATATCGAAATTTTGTGAATGCCTAAAAAAACTTTCTGAGTTTTTGTATGCGTGTGCAAAGCATTGTGAAAATATCTCAAATAATAAAGTTATTGTAGAGCTGTGAAATCGCTTCAATCATTTGTAATAACCCTGTATTTTATACATTTGACTACTTTCGCTTCATAGAGACCTGTCAGATAACGTCTGATACATGATCTACGGTTGCTTTTGATTGATAGAGACCAGATGTATCACATGTTACAGATGACCTGTAGGTCATGTATGGAATGATAAAATGTATGGAATGATTTATATAAATCATAGGCATTTAGTTATTCTAAGAAGTGAAATATTACAAATTTTTCAATTCTTTCTTTAAAAGTTTGGTTTCAGGTCTCTAGAGGATATATTTTCTTTACCGCGTCACGTTCGCCAAGCGCCACCGGGCGTCATTATGTTTTGGTTTATCAGTGTAGCCTTTAAAGTGTATGACCGGTTGGGCAGTTTATATACATCTAGCACATTAAATTGGTTTTTTTATTAATAAATGTGAATAAAGTATAACATTCCATATAAGTATTATCTACTACATCTACACTCATGCTCATGAATTAAGGATAATTGCAGAACGTGGTGCCGCACAACGTGGCACTACACAAAACTGACTTTAACAGTATAGGCACATAGGGAACACAGATGACACAGACCTGTAAATCCACGGTATTAGTGATTATTTGAGAAAACCGTCAAGAAACACATGTGATACAAAACGCCACTGTTTCCTGCGCATGTGCCCAGATATCAGTATGGGATATGATTACCATGCACACGTACACAGGCCGCACAATGGGTTGGCATACTCTGGATCAGGTGGTCGATCAGCTGATGGGGTATAGCCTCCCATTCTTGCACCCGTGCCTGTCGGAGCTCCTGAAGTGTCCTAGGGGTTTGAAGACGTGCAGCGATACGTCGAGCGAGAGCATCCCAGACATGCTCGATGGGATTTAAGTCTGGAGAACAGGTAGGCCACTCTATTCGCCTGACATCTTCTGTTTCAAGGTACTCCTCCACGATGATAGCTCGGAGGGGCCGTGCGTTATCATCTATCAGGAGGAAGGTGGGACCCACTGGTCCCCTGAAAAGGCGGACATACCGGTGCAAAGTGACGTCCCGATACACCAGACCTGTTACAGCTCCTCTGTCAAAGACATGCAGGGGTGTACGTGCACCAGTCATAATCCCACATCACACTATCAGACCACGAATTCCATACTGGTCCCTTTCAAGGACATTAAGGGGTTGGTATCCGGTTCCGTTTCACGCCAGATCAAAAACCGGTGAGAATCACTGTTCAGACTAATCTTTGACTCGTCCGTGAACGTAACCTGGGACCACTGTTCCAAAGACCATGTACTGTGTTCTTGACACCAGGCTTTACGGGCTCTCCTGCGACCAGGGGTCAGTGGAATACACCTTGCAGGTCTTCGAGCGAATAAACCGACATGGTTTAGACTGTGTGTCTGGAGACAACTGTTCCAGTGGCTGCGGCAAGGTCCCGAGCAAGGCTACCTGCAGTACTCCTTGGCCGTCTGCTGGCATTGATGGTGAGATATCGGTCTTCTTGAGGTGTTGCACAGTGTGGACGTAGCGTACTATAGCGCCTGGACACGTTTCCTGCCTTCTGGAATCGTTGCCATAATCTTGGGATCACACTTTGTGGCACTCGGAGAGCCCTGCTGTGTTTGACCAGCCTCCAGTCGCTCTAGTATTCTACCCCTCATAACGTCATCAATATGTGTTCTTTGAGTCATTTTCAACACACAGTCACCATTAGCACGTCTGAAAACGTCTGCACACTTACTCACTGCACTGTACTCTGACATGCACTAACACACATCTGCGTATGTGGACTGCTGACAGCGCCACCGTGCGACGACCGCAGGTCAAATACACCAAATGGTGATACCCCGAGGTGATTTAAACGAGCAAACCGCCCACCAGAGAGTTGTTTCACCATGTATCAGCATTATCCTTAATTTTAGGAGCGTGAATGTAGATGATGATTTAATTTAACGTGTTTTACCATCGTTCTTAATATACGTGATATATTTAGATTAGTCGTGGCACATACGTTATCCAACGTGGTCCCTGGCATTGCGGCTACAGCGGCAGTGCCCGACTCACCCTGACGCCAGTGACTACGATGGTGGTGCAGACGAAGATCCGCTCTCCGAGCTCCTCCAGGTCGTCCACCTGCTCCATACACAGCTTCATGACGGCTGTGGTGCCGAACATCGCTACCACGAGCAGCGTGGGCGCGGCGCGCACCCACCGCGTGGTCCCGGGTTCTGGCCCAGCCCAGATGCCGAGAGCACTCAGGGCTGACGCTCCGAGGCCCAGTAGACCTCCCAGATCCTCCGTGCGGGAAGAACGGCGGCCGTCACGCAAGTGATGTTCCATCCGCAGCTGCCTGTACCTGCATTTAACTACCAGTAACTCTCATCATAAATTACAAATGATGTACATCTACCATCCGCACCTCCATCTATATCTAAACTTCGCAAGCCACTTTACGACCCATACTAGGACGATCTCCAGATACCACTAATACTTCGTCCAATCAAATACTTGTTCAGTTCGCGAATTGTGAGACGCGAAAATGATTGCCTGTACGTCCCTATGTAACTAATTTCCCCGATTAACTCGTTGTGGTTTTCTCACAGGAAATGTATGGGGTGTGCTGAGAAGCAATGCCTCCGAGATTTTCGTGAAAACTCTTGCAACTTTTTATTGTAGCGTTTAACATGACTGTGTGTGACATAACTGTGGTGTCACCGCAAGGCACCACACTGGCTAGGTTATAGGCTTCAAATCGGCCGCTGTCCGTCAGTACACATCGGACCCGCGAGTCGCCACTGTCAACGCTAGCAGACCGAGCGCCGCCACTCGACTGGCCTTACGAGACAAGCTAGCGCACTGCCCAGTTCTACAGCCGACTTTAATAGGAATGGTTCACTCGTTACAGCTTCAGAGATCTCATTTGCAGAGACGCTAGTTAGCATAGCCTTCAGCTAAGTCAGTAGCTACGAACTAGCCAGGCGCCACATACTGTTTATGCATTGCCAATTGCTCTATATGTGTGAAGCAATCAGAATTGTAAAGCGGTATTCGCAGTTCAGTCTATAACTGCACTTGTAAATATTATTTTACAAAGTCAAGATCGACGGTCATCGCTGATGCTGAATTAAAGGTAAGTATTTAATTGTATTCCTGTCTACCAACTTCTGATCAACTAACATGTTCGAGATACATACCGTCAAGCATAGTTAATTGATCCTCCCGTCAGCTTACTTGATCAACGCATGCAATAATGGCCACCCCTTGTGATCAGACTAAGAGTCAAATTGCGTGGCTCAGCTGTGTCACCCTTTTTCCGTGAGGCCCGTATTTCCGCCTCATACATAACAATAACTAAGTCGGCGCGTTAGAAACACCGTTCCGTAATCGAGTTCCGATCTCGAAGATTTCGTCCACACATGAAGTACCCTCTCCTTCACCACGAGAATGCGGACCACACACGAACGCTGCAACCTCTCCAACAGACCGACACCGTGGTTCGCCGTCATCGATCAGCCTTCATATAATCTCGGCTTTTCCCCATGTGGTTTTCATCTGTTTACAAAAATTAAAATACTATCTCGAGAGCTTTACTTTCATATTGATGAAGCGATGCAAGGAGAAATGAAGCTGTGGCTCCGACAACAAAGTAAACTTTTTACAGTGGCGGTATCAGCAAACTGGTTCTCGTTGGCGGCAATAAGTTCGTCGCCAGAGTGGCTATGTTGAGAAATTCACTGAAGCACAAAGAAACTGGTACAGGCACGTGTATTCAAATACAGAGATATGTAAACAGGCAGAATACAGTGCTCCGGTGGGCAACTCCTATACAAGACAAAAAGTGTCTGGCGCAGTTGTTAGATCGGTTACTGCTGCTACAGTGACAGATTATGAAGATGTAAGTGAGTTTGAGCGTGGTGTACAGTCGGCGTACGAGGGATGGGACACAGCGTCTCCGAGACAGGGATGAAGTAGGGATTTTCCCGTAAGACCATTTCACGAGTGTACTGTGAACATCAGGAATCCGGTAAAACAAAAAATCTCCGACATCGTTGCGGGCGGAAAAAGATCATGCAAGAACAGAACCAACGATAACTGAATACAATCGTTCAACGGGACGGAAGTGCAACCCTTCCGCATACTGCTGTAGATTTCAATGCTGCGCCATCAACAAGTGTCAGCATGCGAACCTTTCGACGCATCATCGATATGAGCTTTCGGAGCCGAAACTCCAGTCGTGTACCATTGATGACTGCACGACAGAAAGCTTTACGCCTCGCTTGGGCCCGTCAACACCGATATTGGACTGTTGATGACTGGAAACGTGTTACCTGGTCGGACGTATAGAGCGGATGGACGTATAGAGCGGATGGACGTGTACGGATGTGGAGACAACCTCGTGAATCCATGGACCCTGCATGTCAGCAGGGGACTATTCAAGCTGGTGGAGGCTCTGTAATGGTGTGGGGCGTGTGCAGTTGTAGTGATATGGGACTCCTGACACGTACGTAAGCATCTTGTCTGATCACCTGCATCCATTAATGTCCATTGTTTATCCCGACGGACTTGGGCAATTCCAGCAGGGCAATACGACACCCCACACGTACAGAATTTCTATAGAGTATCCCCAGGAACATTCTTCTGAATTTAAACACTTCCGCTCGCCACAGAATTCCCCAGACCTAAACATTAATCAGCGTATCTGGGTGCCTTGCAACCTGCTGTTCAGAAGAGATCTCCACCCCCTCGTACTCTTACGAATTTATGGACAGCCCTGCAGGATTCATGGTGTCAGTTCCCTCCAGAACTACTTCAGACATTAGTGGAGTCCATGCTACATCGTGTTGCGACGCTTCTGCGTGCTTGTTGGAACTCTACACGATATTAGGCAGGTGTACCAGTTTCTTTGGCTCTTCAGTGTAAATACGTAGACATGCAGATTAAAGATGTACATACGTGGACATGAAGAGTAAAGATGTACAATGTTAGTCACTTTTGGTTTATTTACAATGCTTTAAGAGTTTTTACACATAAGATTCAGAGGCCTTACTTCTCAGCACGCTCTCGTATTTACCTCTTCTCGTAATCTACGTTTTCCAAGTTTTAACAGTAAACCTCCCTGAGGCGGAACGCTTTTGTTGGAGCGTCTACCACTGTAGTTCATGAGCATTTTTGTAAAGTTTTCGCGCTTACCAAACTAACTAGTGACGAAACGTGCCCCTCTTCGTTGGTTCTTCTCTCTCTCTTCTATTACTCCAAACGGTTAAAGTTTCCCGATTGACGAGCATGAGTTAATAATCAGTCTGACGATTATGTTGTACATTCATTCGCGAGTTAACTACTTTTTATTGTAATTTTTCCTATGAACTGCAATCTGCCAAGTGATTTTCCACAGTTACGTTATGTGGTATTTCATTCTAAGTCGTTCTTAACATTTACTTCTAGGTATCTTTTGGTAATTAGTGCTTCCAGTGATTCTTTCAGTAATGGCGTAATCTAGAGTCATGGAAAGCTATGCTTATTTGTGCTCAGTGTTTTACATTCGTCTACATTCATGATCAACGCCATTCCCTGCACCCATAGTCGATAATAATTGTGACCATCCAGAAAGTTTCCATCTCTGTCCTTTTACCCTAGTGTCTCATACAATTTCATATGTTTTAAACTAAAAAAAACAAGCCCTTAAGGAATGCTGCACGAATTTCGTCAAACGAATCCCAACAAACAGTACAAAGTTATCTAGGAAATGTTACTATTCGTGGCATATATGAAGTAGAAGGTGCGCAATGCTGGTCGCCCCATAGGGTATACAGCCGCCGTTCTGTCGTAAATAGTGAAGCAATAATGAGAAGAAAAATATGGCGAATACTACGAAGACGTACTGAAACCCACACTTTGAGTACAGATTGGCAATTAACATGCGAAATAACCAAATTCAACATTATCGTTATCAGACGGAAAAATATCGTGGTTTGGTTGCACCATTATTATTCTATCGCTGGAAACAAGTGACAACTGTACAATAGGTAGGGGCTTGTAACTGGAGCTATATAAAGTGAGCAGATCACATAAAACTAATGTTCTGGAAAATACGTAGCGGACATCGATTTTAAGAACTCCTAACAAATTTAATTTACAATGAAAGCGGCAGGTTACAGAAGCTTCATAGACAGATTCTGCATCTACTTGTTGCTGTGTTCCCTTCAGTCCGAAAAGTCGTTTGATGCAGCTCTCCATGCTAGTCTATCCTGTGGAAGCCTCTTCATTTCTCCGTAAGTACTGCAACATACATCCATTTCAACCTGCTTGCTGTATTCGATTTTTGGTCTCCACCCCACTCCCTATCCCCACCACTTTCCTACATTACCGAATTAACAATCCGTTGATGCACCAGGATGTGTTCTATCAACCAATCTCTCTTTTTTAAGTAAAGATGCACGACAAATTTCATTTTACCCTATTAGATTGAGTACGACCTCATTTGTTATTCAATCTATCCATCTGATCTTAAACATTCTGCTGTAGTACCTCATTTACAAATATTTTGTTTCCTTGAGACTTCCTGGCAGATTAAAACTGTGTGCCCGACCGAGACTCGAACTCGGGACCTTTGCCTTTCGCGGGCAAGTGCTCTACCAACTGAGCTACTGAAGCACGATTCACGCCCGGCACTCACAGCTTTACTTCTGCCAGTACCTCGTCTCCTACCTTCCAAACTTTACAGAAGCTCTCCTGCGAACCTTGCAGAACTAGGACTCCTGAAAGAAAGGAGTGCTAGCTCTGCAAGGTTCGCAGGAGAGCTTCTGTAAAGTTTGGAAGGTAGGAGACGAGGTACTGGCAGAAGTACAGCTGTGAGTGCCGGTCGTGAGTCGTGCTTCGGTAGCTCAGTTGGTAGAGCACTTGCTCGCGAAAGGCAAAGGTCCCGAGTTCGAGTCTCGGTCGGGCACACAGTTTTAATCTGCCAGGAAGTTTCATATCAGCGCACACTCCGCTGCAGAGTGAAAATCTCATTCTGGATTTTGTTTCCTTGTCTGAATCTCTTATCGTCCACGTTTCATTTCTATGCAATGCTACCTCGTAGACACTTCAGAACACAATTCCCAAAACTTAAATTGCTAACAGATAGTAACAAACTTCTCCTCTGTATAAATGCATTTATTGCTTTATCCAGCCTGCGTTTTATATCCTCTTTACTTTTGCCATCATCAGTTTTCTACCCAAATAGGAAAATTCATCTACTGCTTTCAGTGTCTCATTTCTTATTCCATTTCCCTTAGCATCTTTTGAGTTAACTCGACTGTAGTCCATTACCCTTGTTCTAATTTTATCGATGTTTATTTGTCTTCAAGACACTCTCCATTCGTTGAACTGCTCTCCCAAGTTCCTTGTTAACTCTTACAAAATTACGATGTCATCGGGTAACCTTAAAGTTTTTAACTCCTTCTCCTTGAACCGTGTTTCTCTCTCCAAATTTCTCCTTCGCTTCATTCACAGCTTGCTCAGAGCAAGACTGTTTAACATCGAGAACAGGCTACAACGTTTCCTCAATCGCTTTTCAACTACGGCTTCCCTTTCAAGTTTTCGACTCTCTAATAGTAGTCTGGTTTCTGCACAAGTCTAAATAACTTTTCGCCTTCTGTATTTTATCCCCGATATCTTTGACACTGATCAGCCAGAACATTATGATACTTACCTAATAGCCGGTATGTCCAACTTTGGAATGGGAAACAGCGGCGACGCGTCGTGGCATGGAAGTAATGAAGCCTTGGGAGGGAGTTGGCACCACATCTGAACACACAGGTCACCTGACTCCTGTAAATTCCACGGAGCTGGGCGATGAGCTCTCACACTACTTTCAATCACATCCCAAATGTGTTCGATCTAGTTCAGTTCGAGTGAGTTGGGATACAGCACATCACCTTAAACTCGTCACTGAGTTCCTCGAACTACTCCATCACGCTCCTAGAGTTTTGACTTGGAGAATAATCTTGTTGAAAAATGTCACTGTCATCGGGAAACATGACCATCATGAGGCGGTGTACTCGGTCTGCAACTAGTGTATGATATTCCTTGGTGGGCCATGGTGTCTTGCACAAACTCCAATGGACTCATGGATGCCCCCGGGAATGTACCTCAAAAAAAAAAAAAAATGGAGCCGCCGCCAGTTTGTTTCCGTTCAGCAGAGCATAATGGAGCTGCAGCCAATTTGTTTCGGTCCCGCAGTACAGGTGTCAAGGAGCTGTATCGCTGGAAGACGACAGTTTCACAGGCCATGAAGCTCTCTACCACTGCTCTAGCGTCCAGTGCCGATGGTCACGTGCCCGTTTTAGTCGTAGTTGCCGACGTCATGGTGTTAACACTGGCACAAACATGGGACGTCGGCTGCGGAGGCCCTTCGTAACTAGTGTTCAGTGCACTGTGTGTTCAGACGCACTTGCACTCTGCCCAGCATTAAAGTCTGATGTTAGTTCCGCCGCAGTTCGCCGCCTGTCCTGTTTCAGCAGTCTGCCCAGCCTACGACGTCCGACATCTGTAATGAGTAGTGGCCGCCCAAACCCACTACGTTTGGACGGGGTTCTCGGCTTCGCGCCGTATTGGAGACACCACAGCACTCCACAAATACCCGGACAGTCGTGCAGTTTCCGAAATGCTCGTGTCGAGCCTCCGGACCATCGCAATCTGTCCTCAGTGAAAGTCAACCGATCGCACACTTTCCCCATTGTACACACGGACAGCACGCTCATAATACATGCACAGTGCATGCGTCTACCTAGCAGTTACTCATCGCCAGGTGACACCGGTATAGCCTAGAAGAGTTTATATCGATAGTAGGTCCCTGGTCATAATGTTTTGGCTGATCAGTGTAATTTGCAAGTATACCTTGGCAAGTCATTAAACAATACGCAGTGAAAGGTACAGGGTTATTACAAATGATTGAAGCGATTTCACAGCTCTACAATAACTTTATTATTTGAGATATTTTCACAATGCTTTGCACACACATACAAAAACTCAAAAAGTTTTTTTAGGCATTCGCAAATGTTCGATATGTGCCCCTTTAGTGTTTCGGCAGACATCAAGCCGATAATCAAGTTCCTCCCACACTCAGCGCAGCATGCCCCATCAATGAGTTCGAAAGCATTGTTGATGCGAGCTCGCAGTTCTGGCACGTTTCTTGGTAGAGGAGGTTTAAACACTGAATCTTTCACATCACTATGCGTGAAACTTGCCCGCACGCGTTCTACCGTTTCTTCGCTCACTGCTGGCCGACCCGTTGATTTCCCCTTACAGAGGCATCCAGAAGCTTTAAACTGCGCATACCATCGCCGAATGGAGTTAGCAGTTGGTGGATCTTTGTTGAACTTCGTCCTGAAGTGTCGTTGCACTGTTATGACTGACTGATGTGAATGCATTTCAAGCACGACATACGCTTTCTCGGCTCCTGTCGCCATTTTGTCTCACTGCGCTCTCGAGCGCTCTGGTGGGAGAAACCTGAAGTGCGGCTTCAGCCGAACAAAACTTTATGAGTTTTTCTACGTATCTGTAGTGTGTCGTGACCATATGTCAATGAATGGAGCTACAGTGAATTTATGAAATCGCTTCAATCATTTGTAATAGCCCTGCACTTCGAACCACTATTATAGAAGTTCTGTTCCCTTCTATTAGTGAATAGAACGAGAGAAAAATTAGTTTGCGTCGTCACGCGTCCTAATCACTCTTACCTTACGTTGAAGTTGCGCTTACGTCGGCGGTATTTTACGGCAATGTGTGCCGTGAAAATTGCTGCAATGTAACTGCAATATAAAGCAATATTGTAGTATGGCAGGGCAGTATTACTGATGGGACAGGGTGTTGCATATAGTTATAGACGTATTGTCCACCAGTGTTGGAGAATATTTCGCATGGTCAGACCATATCTGCCTATGTTCTTGTTTATATATTCTTTCCACTCATTCACAGCCATCGTACGTCTTTTATACGTCGACATCGATGCTTTGTCAGTCGCCTTATTGCCTATCTAGGGCCGCTTGAAACATTGCCTCGCTTCATTCTAAAAGATGACGGGCGTACATGGAAGCACTCGATTTGTTTGTTGTCTGCAGGAACTTAGAAGAGGGAAAACGAGCCAACCATGAAATCGATGAATGTGGTGCGTATATCCACGACCAGAGCCATGGAACACAGAAAATAATACACACACTGAATAAAATTATGTTTCACTATTGCAGATCCTTCTGCTCAATAAGCCACCAACATTGCCGACGTAGTGTAATCTGCGGCCCACAACGATACAGACAGTAGTACAGTAGTTCTAGTACAACGGTGGGGTATGTGTGGAGAAGTCTGACAAAGATGTGGTCCCCGAAGAGAGGCAGAGACCGTAGTTGAGAAGGGAGTAGGACTGAAATGTTACCTGTTCTTGATGTTATTCAGTCTACACGTTGAGCAAGCTATGACAGGAACCAAGGAGAACGCTGGAAATTAAAATATAGGGAGAAGACGTAAAAAACCTTACGGTCTCCCAATGAAACTACCATTTTGTCATAAACAGTAAAGAACTTGGAAGAGCAGCTGAATGAAATGGGTAGTGTGTTGATAAGAGATTATAAAATGAACTTTAACAAAATTTAAGCGTGGGTAATGGAATGTAGTCGCATTAAATCACGCAGCGCTGAGGGAATTAGAGTAGAAACTGAGACAAGGAAAATGGATGAGTTTTGATATTTGGGCCCGCAAAATAACAAATGATGGCCGAAGTAGAGATGATATAAAACACAGATCGGCAGTAGCATAGAAAGGAATTTGTTAACATTTAATATCAATTTAACTGCTGGAAAGACTTTTCTGAAGGTAAGGTACTTGTCTAGACTCTGGGTGTAGCCTTGTATGGAAGTGAAATGTGGACGATAAGCTCTTCAGACAAAATGACAATAAAACTTTTCAAATACGGTGCTACAGAAGAATGCTGAAGTTTAGATTGATAAATAGCGTAACTAATGAGGAGATACTCAATTGAACAGGGATGAAAACAAATGTTTGCCACAACTTGATTAACAGCAGATATCGGCTGATGGGAGACGTCATTTTAGTATTGGAGGGAAGTTTGGGAGTAATAATAGCGGAGGGATACCAAGAGATGAGTAGAGTAAGCAGGTTCAAATGCATGAGCGTTTAAGTAGTTGTTCAGGGATGAAGAGGCTTGCTCAGGATTGAGTAGCGTTTAGATCTGCTAAACCAGTCTTCGGACTGAGGGCCACAACGACAACATAGGATCATAAGCCTTCTAAACTTATTCGATGCTTCATCATTTGTCTTCGATGGACAGGTACAAGACAACATTTTTTGCACTGCTTGTATATATTCCTTTTCGCGCACTATAGCTGTGTTGGTAGATGCATGACATTTACGAAATTCATACTCCTCTCACTGTACTGATGAACCTCAATAAAACACTAACATAACATGTGATTGTTCTTTCAAACTCCTTAGATAAATTCCTTTAGCCAAACCACCAGAGATTTGCGAATGCCCTGCACCAGAGGCGTATCGACGGGGAGTGCACTTTGGATTGCATTGACTCCTAAGCTTAAATCTTTTTACACCGCCAAAGGCCCACAGACGTTAGTACTTGACATAAATTTCAATTTGGTACATCTACTCGTTCCAAATATATATATATATATATGTTCTTAATAGATGGACAAAAAAGCGATTCAATAAGTGTTTCGTTTTTGCCTGGTGAGACATGAAACCCTGAAAGGAACACATCCATGAAGCCCGACTTCTCTCTCTCTCTCTCTCTCTCTCTCTCTCTCTCTCTCTCTCTCTCTCTCTCTCTCTCTCTCTTTGCTAAGATATTCCTTGTGGAATGCAAATGCAATAGAGCCGCAGTCGCTTCCACTACATATCTCGCTTTCATCCATTTTGTTTTTCATGGCCTCAGTGTGTCTCTTGTAAACACTCCTCTCTCGGAAATGTACTGCCGCAGACAACACCGGGAAACAGTGGACAGCAACGTTGCTGAACTCGTGTCTGCAATTCCTGCGGCCGCTATTATGCTGGAAAACGTTGTCGGGCATTATTTTCTTCAATATGGAATTTTCGTGGCCCATGTAATAGTACTTTAAAGATTGTACACGATATATACGTCGGGGACAGTTGGAGTGTCCCGCGGTCTCCCTCGTAAATCAGTTTTTCTAAATTTACCCAGTATGGTTCGGCATGTACGATTTTGTCTTTCTTCCAAAAGTGTCCACTTAAGTTTTCTGAGGATCTTTGTCACACCATGCATGTGTTTCATAACATTTTCCCACTTACTTTTTCGTATTTCAACCAACTCTCATGTCATAAAACACTGTGGGTGAATGATTTCTAACAGGGTGATGAGTTCTGGGTGTTTTCTTAATTAACGACAAGTATTTTAATATACGAGGGTAATCCCAAAAGTACGGTCTTCTATATTTTTATAAGTACAGAACTCTGTTTGTGTGGCAGTTTGTCACACTGTTATGAAGAGTGCTTCACGCGCTGTGTGTAAACATGCGCACGGCGCGCTGAGACTCTCGGTCTTGGCTTGGCAGCCGTTGAGAATGGAGCTCCCGTTGGAGTGCGAATTGCGCGCAGTTATTCGGTTTTTGAACGCAAAGGGCACTGCGTCGATTGAAATCCATCGCCAATTGACGAAAGTGTATGGTCAATCATGCATGGGTGTCAAAAATGTTCGTAAGTGGTGTAGACAGTTTGCATCTGGTCGGACCGAAATTCACACCGAACAAAGGAGTGGGAGACCGTCAATTTCTGAGGAGACAGTGTTGAAGGTTGAGCAAAGCGTGTGTGAAGATTGCCGGATCGCCCTGGATGATCTCTGCATGTTGGTTCCTGAGGTTTTCCGAAGCACCGCTCACAGAATTTTAACGGAAACACTAAACTACAAAGAGGTGTGCGCAAGATGGGGTGCCACGCATGCTGACGAGGACCACATGCGGCAACGAGTTTGTTTCCTGCGCATTTGTCACGGGTGACGAAACCTGGGCATACCACTTTACACCTGAGACCAAGCAACAATCACGCCAGTGGCGGAATCCTTCTTCGCAAAAGCCGTGGAAATTCAAACACAATCTGCCGGCAAAGTCATGACAACCGTTTTTTGGGATCGGAAAGGGGTATTGTTGCTCGACTTTATGCCCACTGAGACCACAATTAGCGCTGACAGCTACTGTGAGACTCTGAAAAAATTCAAACGGGCAATTCAGAACCGGAGAAGAGGATTGTTGAGCAGGGGCGTACACATTCTACATGACAACGCTCGCCCACACGTCGCTCGGCAAACCGTTACAGCCGGCCGTTGTGGCCGAGCGGTTCTAGGCGCTTCAGTATGGAACCGCGCGACCGCTACGGTGGCAGGTTCTAATCCTGCCTCGGGCATGGATGTGTGTGCTGTCCGTAGGTTAGTTAGGGTTAAGTAGTTCTAAGTTCTAGGGGACTAATGACCTCAGATGTTAAGTCTCATAGCGCTCGGAGCCATTTTGAGCCAAACCGTTGCTCTCCTGCAACAGTTTCAATGGAACATAATCACCCACCCACCCTATAGCCCTGACGTGGTACCCCGTGACTATCACCTATTCCTAGGTTAAAAGAACATTGGCCGCAAAGCGATTCAGCTCCATCGATGAGGTGAAAGAAGTGGTTCATAACTTTCTGAACAGCGGCGAGCTGGTATGACATGGGCATACAAAAACTGCCACAGCATCTACAAAAATGCATCGACAGAAATGGTGATTACGTCGAAAAGTAGCTAAATGTTCAAGCTGTAAACTGATTTAAACCATTGTAGAAATAAACAGGTTTATGCACTTATAAAAAATTAGAATACCATACTTTTGAGATTACCCTCGTACTCACTTTCCATACTTCCGAGCGATTTTAGAAATTTGGTGTTTCAAGTGATCGGAGACTGTGTAACCTGTCTGCAAAGCGTGTACTTGACTTCTTCGCAAGTGGTCGCTCCAAACCAGCGGACAACTCCTTCCCGTGACGCATACCAAGAGCGCATTTAATGCATGCCCTGCCAAGACGGTATTCCCTTATACGCGTCTACGGTAGTGTTCGAGATGCATGCAGGTCGCTCTTTAAAAGCAAAAATGTACTATAGACGACATAAATGTTGAATAAATTTTTCTTTTATTTTCATTATGTCCTTTTGAGGAGTATAATGTGTAATTTTTTCTTATTTTTGTGAGTATCTAAACGATTTTCTGCGTCATAATGACTTTTTTTGCATTCCACGTCTTCCATTTTCAGCTCAAATTTAATATTATGGTGCATTAGTAAAAATATTTTTGGCGATTCGCAGTAGGAGTATCGAACATATACTGTATTCGAACACAGTGAATTACCTGCGAAGAAACCGACCTATCGACTTATAGTTGGCATGTATTCGAAAACATCGTTCCTGTGTAACACAGCTGGCCCTTTATACTCGCAAAGTAGTGAGTGCTGTCGATAGGATATCTCAAAAATAATTTCATTTTTTTAGACTTCCACAACGCTTCTGACACCGTTCCTCACAAGCGGTTCCTAATGATACTACTCGCCTATGGAGTATCGTTCCACTTGTGTGACTGGATTCGTAATTTACTTTCAGAAGGATCACAGTTCTTAGTAATTGACGGAAACCCTTCTGCTGAAACAGAAGTGATGTTTGACGTTGCCCAAGGAGGTGTTACGGACACTCTGTTGTTCCTGATCTACATAAAAGATGTAGAGCATAATCAGGGCAGCCCCCTTGGATTGTTAGCAGGTGATGCTCTCGTCTGCGTTCTAGTAAAGGTATCAGAAACTGAAAACCAAATACAAAATAGTTTACTCAAGATATTTTTATGGGGTGAAAATTGGCAATCGACTTTAAATAATGAATGTGAGGTCCTTCCTATGAGCAGTAAAAGAAATCCGTTGTATTTCATTTACACGATATATCACACAAACGTAAATGCTGTCACTTCAGCTAAATACAGTTACGAATAACGTAAATTACAACTATCTCATAGAAAATGTTGAGAGAAAGGCGAACAAAAAACTGTGTTGTATGAGCAGAATACTTAGAAGATGCAAGAGCCCTACTAAAGAGAATATCTACTCTACGCTTGTCCGTCTTCCTCTGGAGCACTACTGTGCGATATGGGATCCTTTCCTGATTAGATTGCGAGAAGACACAGGAAAAGTTCAGAGAAGAGTAACTCGTTTTGTTCTATCGTGAAAAGGGGAAGAAAGTGTCACAGATATGATATGCGAGTTGACACGGCAATCATTAAAACAAAGGTGTTTCTTGTTGCTGCGTCATATTTTCACAAAATTTCAATCACAACTTCCTCCTCTGAACGCGAAAGTGTTTTATTGAGTCCCATCACAAAGGATAAATGCCTATCGTAATAAAATAAGAGAAATGAGGGCTCCCACAGGAAGATTCGCGTGCTCATTTATGCATGGGGGCAAATCGAGCGTGGAAGGCAAGGAATTTTCAGATAGCGGTTCGATGACCCTCTGCTAAGCACTTAAGTGTGAACTGCAGAGTTTGCATGTAGTTGCAGGTGTTAATAACACGATGGATTCCATGGATTTAATCTTTAGATGTATGCTATTTCAGGTTGTTGAATCAAGAAGGGTATAATATTACTTATTCTTTGCAAACTTTCAGCTGCTTCCCTACGGCATCGCCGACAAGGTAGACAAAAACAATCAAATTTGAAAAATTAAATGTTGTAGTATATGCCTCAGAACGTACATATAAGTGGCATAATTGTAACACGTGAAGGTTCTGTTACAATATGTCATATCTACGATCTATCGAAGCTGTGGAACAACAGAAACTATTTCAGAACGCACAATTACTCAAATCGAATTCAGCTCTTATTTATTACGATGGACACACAGCAGAGCAATTTTTATGTGGCCCTCTGCTATCGCTCTAACTAGAAGAAGAATTACTTCTCGTCTCGTTAGCTGAAGCAAACATGGGCAGCTATATATACGTTTAGAGAGAGTGTTCTTGACCAGACACGGATCGCACCATGGCTGTATAAATATTTAGGGATGTAAACAGAGAATTCAATATTACCACCGAGGCGGTAAATACTACAAAGTGGCATTCGTATTCAAATTAATAATATAAAAAGGTATACTCCACATATTCTAATGAAATGTGTTCTCGCTACGGTACCAGTTCAATCTGTCTTAAAAACATTGAAGGACACCAACCAGTAAGTATGCCGTCAAATTCCGTTCTTGTGGTGTGATCCGTTAAGGAACTGTCCGAATCAGTTATATAAAAACTATCACTTTTAGAATGTGGCCCATTATGGAACAAATTTCTACAAACATTCATGCCGGGCACTTGGATACGCAGACCCGCTTTCAGGTTATGTGCGTCTGTCTGGACGCTTTCCGGATATCCTGTCGTTTCAGCAAGACAGTGAACCATCATATCGCTCACAGACTGCGTCAGAATAGTTTACTGAACGCTCCACACCTCTATGAGCACGTCCGTGACGTAATGGAACGAGATATGCGCAGTTATGACAAAGATGCGGCCAGTCCCACTGAGCTATAGACCAAGTATTTGCGATACGGGATCAGTATGTTTCACGATTTCTTACTGTGTCTCGTGGAATCCGAACCACGATCATCTCCAAGACACCGAGACACATACTCAACATAACCATTTTGCTTTAAGTTCTTAAGTAGTGTTCAAAAATGATTCCCTACCAGCGTCGTCAAAAAGGTAGACCTTCAAAGGCACAAAGAAACCTTGACTTTCTGGATTGCATTGGTTAGTCTACATTGCTTTTAAATGTTATCCGTGTCGAAATATTATTCTCTTTTAAGCTCTGTAATAGAAAAGGAAATCAGTTTTGCTAACCGCTTGATAATTTATGCGTGGGGATTGTTTGGAAACGACAGTATAGATCGTTGTTATGTGCGCTTTAAACACATTCGTTTTACACTGTTCAGCATCACACACTGTGTTCAGAAAATATAGCAACACATTAACAAAGGATCGCATGTTTTCGTTGGATGTGGTATGTTTTCAATAGGAGAAATGTATGCTGCATTCACTAAACCATCAACCGGTATGAGTATTTTGTCTGTTATATGTGTTCCGTATATGTACATTCAGTTGCTTTAACGATGGATTACACGGCTCTTTGAAGCCAGAGGGCAGACAGACTAGAAATATTCAAATGGCTGTGAGATGAAAACACTGTCAGAAGGGTTTCTGAAAAAACACTGTAGTAGCCTCGCATTTCTTGACCATTGGAACCGAACCACGAGCTGGGGAACTAATCACCCTCGAGAGCTACCTCCTACCTTCTTTCCTTTCGCCGTATTTCTTTCTCTCATTCTTGTGTCGATCATGTAGCTCGTGGTAGCAGGCTTCTCAGCATTATTTATTATTGCTGTACACGAATTTTGTTCTGTCTTGAAAGAGCACTACACGTATACAATTCCCTATGTGCCTACGTGCACTGACAGCTGTTTAGTTTCTACATCGGTGAAGTTTGGATGAGAACTTTCATTCTGAGTCTGATGTAAGTCATTCTATAAAACATACTTTTTTAGAGTTGGAGAAAACGCAGCGAAGTTGCACATGGTGAATAAAATCTTCCGTACAGCCAGTACGGAAGATTTCATTCACCATTCCACGTAAACAACCATAAACCTTAACAGCCGCTTTCCCTTCATGCCTGTGATTTTCTCTGTACCTTGACAGATTTATTTGGACCTTTTTTATATCTAAATTGATCCTAAGGTTTCTCCTCAGGAGCTTTCCTTCCTGACAACGTAATTTCAGATGCATAAAGTACTTCTGTTTAATGACTATGTGGTAATACATATTTTCAACTTTTGTAGAAGTTTTTTATCACATCTGTTACAAGTGTATTTGTAAGCGAGTTGTAATTTTGCTGTTGTTTATTTGTTTTCATCTCGATTTTGTCCGCCAGTTATATAATCTCACCTAAATAGTTGAACATTGGCACCTGAGGGATATTCCCTAATCTGTTATTTAAATGTTGTTTGTTGAATTACGATCTCGTTCCTTCGGTGTACTGCGTCTTTTCATATGAAATTCTCCGTACGGTTTTTCGAGAAGTTCCACACAGATTCTCTGGAGACTGAATTTCTTGTCTATTGTACGGGAGGATTGTAACATCATCAGAAAATCCGAAGAAACGAAGTAGTACTGTGTTTTGGAGACTTGTCCCAATAATTATACTCTTAATTAACCTTTCTTTCATTCAATGTTTTTTTTCCAGAGCTGATTTGTAACCATAACAGAGCATCATATTGTCCGATCGCTGCCTTTATCTCGAGTAGTACAGAAATATGTCCCAAAAATTGTGTAAGTTAAGGTTTGTTTAATCTCTACCCCAATTTTATAAAATTATTTGCAATTTTTGTAGTATATTAAACATCGTCTGTTTGTGGAACGGTATGATTTTCTTAGGTCAATAAATATAATTACTGTTTGTTTCATTTTGCAAATTCGGCAAATGACACTAACGCTTCGAATTTGTTCTACTCGCTGTCTGCTTTTTCAAAAACTTTTCTTGTAATTTTCAGTTAAGTTATCTGTACGTATTTCTAATCTTTTCAGCCAAGTGATAGGAAATTTCTCTACAGTTGTTTACTCTCAATTTTTCCCGTTTCTTGTAAACTGGCTGAATTGAACCATTTAGGAATTTTCTGTATGTTCCTCGTGTCCAGCTGTATTCCTTGAAGAGTTTGGACCAGCTTCTGACTACGTGATTCACCAGCCAGTGTGCTCTCTGAAATGCGGAACATGTTTCTCTTTTTTCTCCACTCAAGAGTGGATATTCTCACGTTACTCGATTTGTAGTACAACTATTTAGAGTATCTTTTGTAAACCTGTAGGAAAGCGTCGGAGGAGGATTAAGTATTTAATACGGATTTCATCCGAAGAATAATGTTACGTGCTTTGTGTGGTAGTCTAGAAATCGTAGCCACTATACCAGTATTTTCGGAATTCATCCGAATTTATGATGGGATTCTCCACAGGCAGCCTTAGGGGGATTGTGGTTTTTCGCCAATCATAACAACGTGTGGCACACAGGAAGGTTATCACTACGTGACATATTCAGAGGGATTCTCGAAACCTCACAGAAACTTTTCTTGTCGTTAGTTTGTCAAATTACTTTGGAAGTGGGTAGGCCTATTAGGCGGCAGCACTAAGCGAAGGTGTTTGATTAGCTGTAGAGGCGGTGCTACAGCGAGAATGCCAGTGGGAGAGAAACATACAAATCTCGGTGTAGCTACGACGTTGATTGACTAAGATCTTGAATGTTTCAAAGGTGTTGGAAATTGCTCTGGAAATCCTATCGGTCGCCAAGACTAAAGGGGAGAAGGCAAGCTCACAAACATTATCGGCAATCCCGAGTTTCGTAACACAGGTTCGCGTTAATGGTGGTGCAATTAATGACACGTTGCGGAATAGCTTGTTTTACTAAAGCCACGTTCACTATGAGTATACAATATACTATCCATAACGTTCCCTAAAGTGCCTCCCGCTTCAACTAAGTGGACAGTGCTCGCAAAGTGTTGCAGAGATTTGAAACATCGGAACGCTTATCCGAGGAAGTGTCGGTACAGGTTAGAGGATACATTTTTGGAAATTTGTGGTAAGTTCCATGGGAACAAACTGCTGAGGTCATCGATCCCTAAGCTTACACACTACTTAACCTAACTTAAACTAATTTACGCTAAGGACAATACAGACACACCCATGCCCCAGGTAGGATCCGAACCCCCGACGGGGGGAGCCGAGCGAACCGTGACAAGACGTCTCTGTCCATGCGGCCACCACGATTGGCAGATTAGAGGAAAACTATATTTTTGAGCAGTACTGAAAAGCAGGGAGCGAGCTTGTATTTACACTTCTATTTCCAATTTCATTGAAAGTGACTGCATAAAGCACAAAAAGTATGTTGTCGTCGACGGCAAATGATCACTAGAGACAAAGGTATCGTCAGGAGTGACCCAGGGAAGTATGGCTAGTCCGCTGAAATTCTTCATTTACATAAATAATTTGGCGGAGAGAGTGGGGAGCAATCTGTGCTGGTTTGATGATGAGGCTTTGCGGTACGGTAAGGTATGGAAGTTGAGTCACTGTAGGAAGATACATGACGACTTAGACAAAATTTCTAGTTGGTGTGATGAATGGCAGCTAGCTCTAAATGTAGAAAAATATGAGTTAATGCGGATGAGTAGCAAGAACAAATCTGTAATGTTCGCTTACAGTATTGCTAGTGTCCTGCTTGATAGTCAAGTCGTTTAAATATCTGGGCATATATGAAGTGTAACTATCATGTGAGAATTCTGATATGGAAGCCGAATGGTCGACTTCGGTTTATTGGGAGTATTTTATGGAAGAGCGTAAAGGAGACCGCATAAGGACGATGACACGACCTATTCTTGAGTATTGCTCGAGTGTTTGGAATCCATACCAGATTCGACCGAAGGAAGACATCGAAGCAATTTAGAGGCGTGCTTCGAGATTTGTTACCGGTAAGTTCAAATGTAAACAAAAAAAAAAAAGGTTTAGGAGTGGAATTAAAATTCAAGGTGAAAGGATATCAATGATACGATTTGCTGATGACATTGCATTCTGATGGTGCTATCCTAAGTGAAGAAGAATTACATGATCTGCTGAATGGAATGAAGAATGTAATTAGTACAGAATATGGATTTTGAGTAAATCGAAGAAAGACGAGAGTCACGAGAAGTAGCAGAAATGAAAACAGCGAGACGCATAACATCAGGATTGATGGTCACGAAATAGATGAAGTTACGGAATCATACTACCTAGGCAGCAAAATAACCAATGACGGACGGAGCAAGGAGGACATCAGGAGGAGACTAGCACTGACACAAATGGCATTCCTGGCTATGAGAAGTCTACTAGTATCAAACATAGGCCTTAATTTGAGGAAGCAATTTCTGAGAACGTATGTCTGGAATACAGTATTGTATCGTACTGAAACATGGGCTGTGGGAAAACCGGAACAGAAGAGAATCTAAGCATTTGAAATGTGGTGCTACAGACGAATGTTGAAAATTGGGTGGACTGATAAGGTAAGGAATGAGAAGGCTCTGAGCAGGATCGGAAAGGAATATGTGGAAAACACTGATAAGGAGAAGGGACGGGATGATAGGGACATCTGTTAAGACATCAAGGGATGACTTCCATGGTACTAGAGGGAGCTGTAGAGGGGAAAAACTGTAGAGGAAGACAAATACTGGAATGTATCCAGCAAATAATTGAGGACGTAGGTTGCAAGTTCTACGGTGAGACGAAGAGGTTGGCACAGGAGAGGAATTCGTGGAGGGACGCATCAAACCAGCCAGAAGACTGATGACGCCCCCCCCCCCCAAAAAAAAAAAAGAAAAAAGAAAGTTCGAACAACACGTGTTACGGAGATGGAGGAAAGGTGACGTTCTTTTCGAGAAAATTTAGATGACTGGCATTTCAAGCTGACTGCCGAACGATTGTACTGCCGCCAACATACATTGCGCGTAAGGACCACGAAGATAAGATTAAAGATATTTGGGCTCATACGGAGACATATGGATAGTCGTTTTCCCCTCGCCCTATTTGCGAATGGACCTGGAAAGGAACGGACTAGTAGTGCTAAAGCGTACCATTCACAGCTTACCGTACGGTGTCTTGCGGAGTATCTATGTAGATGTGTAGATGTAGATGTAAAATCAGCCAGGCAACATACCTTTGAATTGGTATCTTTCGGACGGATCAGAGGTGTGTTTGAGGAACGTCAGATGTAAAGCTGGTGTCTTTCGGACGGATCAGAGGTGTGTTTGAGGAACGTCAGATGTAAAGCTATTGCAAATTACAGACACTTAATTTCAATAAAATGAGGTCCTGTTTGCAATGGAATTGAATTTTTACGAGGTTACTGAGCTTCCATTGGCAAGTATCTCTGCCGGACGACAAGTCTGACGTTGCGAAATACACAAGCCTTTCTCGTGAATCAGTCTATCTTTTAGTGAAAACTGTATGGTTCAAATGGCTCTGAGCACTATGGGGCTTAACTTCTGAGGTCATCAGTCCCCTAGAACTTAGAACTACTTAAACCTAAGGACATCACACACATCCATGCCCGAGGCAGGATTCGAACCTGCGAAAGTAGCGATCACGCGGTTCCTGACTTAGCACCTAGAACCGCTCGGCCACCGCGGCCGGCTTGAAAACAGTATCAAAATCCCTACAGTAATTCCTGACATCAGACTTCATACAGGGAGATAATCGCGGTGGCATAATTAAATATGGTAATTCGTACGGGTAAAACACGAAAGAAATTCTGCGAGGATATCTGTCTCACTGTAGACTAATTTCAAATAAAATTTCGTTATAGTACGTATTTCACCGACTTTTGTTACATTCAACTACTTTTACGTTTTGTAGGAAGGGTAAAATACGAGGGCTTGTTTTTTGTCAAGGTCCGATTGTGAAATTAAAAGGGCATTGAAAACCTGATGAAGGCTTGTGCAGTTGTGTTTCGCAATGTCTCAACTATGCCCATCGATCATGTCAAGTTGCACTTTTCAATTCTGAGAACGTAAAAATTCACGGAACGGGAGAATTTCTCACCATATATGCAGTGCTTGCTGTCATTCTATTTCTTAACGATGAGGATTTCCGCCTGATTTCTTGCAGCTTTATACCGTAACTGTTACGAGTGACAGCAAAGTGCAGCAAAAGTGTAGGAAGTTTCAAGCAGGGCGTATAGACACTCATGATGCAGACAGTCAGGGAACGAAGCATGTGTCAACCGAGGATCTTGTTCAACGAGTGGATCAGGCGGCGCGGAAAAATCGTCTACGAAGTGCAGTTCAGAACAAGTGAAGAGGAATTGTTATCACCAG